>NC_081792.1:1535000-1700000 GCF_963082965.1 Carassius carassius
AGCCTCTGCCCATCTTTACTTCTGAGAGACTCTGCTTCTCTAAGACAAAGCTTTTATAGCTAATCATGTTACAGACCTGATATCAATTAACTTAATTAATCACTAGATGTTCTCCCAGCTGAATCTTTTCAAAACTGCTTGCTTTTTTAGCCATTTGTTGCCCCCGTGCCAACTTTTTTGAGACCTGTAGCAGGCATTAAATTTTAAATGAGCTAATTAAGTGGATAAAAGTGTAAAATTTCTCAGTTTAAACATTTGCTACGTTATCTATGTTCTATTGTGAATAGAATATTGGCTCATGTGATTTGAAATTCCTTTAGTTTTCATTTTATTAAAATTTAAAAAACGTCCCAACTTTTCCGGAATTCGGGTTGTAAAAGATCAATCAACTTCATCTAAACTTCACAGTCTATGCTGCGACAAACAAATGTAGCATACATTTAAAGCAAAATCAATATTTTTAGCTTTATTTTTAAAACATACAGAAAGACTTTGGCATCATGTTTCATTGTCTGTGTGTGTGTGTGTGTGTGTGTGTGTGTGTGTGTGTCCGTGTGAGAGAGGGAGAGGGAGACAGAAAGATGGTATTAAAAACTTTGAAGATCATGCAAAAAATAAGAACTTTAAAGAATCTAAAGTGATTAATGAATAACGCATCTAATATAATATAATTATATATATGATATGATATAAATAATTATTATATAATATTATATAAAAATCTAAATATTTTATATATATCATCATTTTGTTGAATTAAGAAACATTTAAACAGATGTAATGAATTACATCAGATGTAGTGAGGGTACTGATTATTCAAACATTACATTAATGTTAACTTTGAAATAATGTACCCCTCTGGCTTAGATCATGCGGTCTGGAACTCCACCCTCGCCGCGCGCGGGGTGTGTGAAGCACCCCCTCAGGTCTCACATACAGGAGAATACCCCAACTTGGACCTGTGAGATTCTGTTTATGATTTAAACATTTTACTTTATTTTTTTAAGTCGTATTATTTTATTTTGGGATATTTCATTCATGTTTGGACATCTCTCCCCGGTCTAAAAAAATGTAAGGGATATTTTTTATATGTATCATCAGAAATGTTTATTTTATATACTATGCTATCACATTTAAAATAAGTAATCTTTTTTTTAAGTTATACTTTTTTTGTTTAATGAATTGCTTTAGGATGATGATGTCATTATATAATTTTTTATTTCCATATTCTTTAACCCCTGGAGTCTGAGTGGGTTTTGGGGTGACTGGAGGTATTTTGGCCTCCCCCAGACATTGGTGTTATAAGTATATGTTGAATACATGATTAAAAATGTATGATAAATGATTTGGTTTGGTTTAGTAACATGTCTGTTACTGCGATGTGTTTTAGAAACATGATGAATACTTGTTTAAAACGTGTGTTCTGGTTTAGTAACACGTTGTCCTATATAATTGTATTTATTTATTTTTTCATATTTTTTAAAATAGAGATAAGTCTCTTTTTAACTTGATATGTTCATGCGTATGTCCGCTTGTTTATTTGGTTTATCAGAATACAAAATTGTATAGTGGAATGGATATTATAGTGATATATCAGGGTACGTGTGGTTTATGATTAAATGTATAGGGTAGTCATAATTCAGATCGCTTAAAAACTAAATTTAATTAAAAAAATGTACGTGCATGCAGCATTTTAGTGTGTGGTGGTACTGTAGGTGTACGGTTAAAATAAATAATTAAACAGCTTTTTGAAAAAGATATGATATAAAGATGGATATAAAAGGTTTTAAATATAATATAGAAAATGTTTTGCAACGATTAATGTGAAATGAATTTAACTGAATTGTGTCAACGACACATCCGGGTTCCTCAATAGACCATATTCTTTGTTCTGTTTAATTATATATTTTTTCCCTGGTAAAATGTATATTTTTAGTGATGACTAAAACTAATGTAAATGTTTTGTTTTATATTGTTTGCAAATGTATAATGTGTTTATATTCATTAAAAGAAGAAAATAAGACTTGGAGACGAATGAATGTATGAGAGGGAGAGAGAGAGAGAGAGAGAGAGGGGTACAAGAGATGCTAGCCGCGCACCAACCGTAATTCATAGGTGAACCGTCAGAAAACTGTCAAAACACGGTACTCCTGCGTGAGATACGTTAGTTTTAATTAGCAATGGCTTTGAAGATATTGTGATTTTGTAGTAAATTCGGACGAGTGTGCACTGTAGCGTGCAGACGTAGACAGTGGGACACAGAGGGTCAGGATCAAAGCTGATGTGAAAACAGCTTCTTCTGCCCCGTAAAAAATGGATCTTGTTTTATCTGAAACAGTCGGTTTCGGTAAATTTTTTATAAACGTTTCATGTATAACCTTTTTAAAAGAACACAATGTTTTTCAACCTTATTTAAATTGATTTCAGATTATGTATATTATATAAAAGATAGAATATAAAGAACGGCATGTTTTATATATAAATGTGAAATAACTAAAATGTTTTCAACTTTAGCATGATAATTATTATATTATATCAATTATAGGCTGTTTTATATATAAATGTGAAATAACTGAAATGTTTTTCAACCTTAGCATAATTAATTATATCATATAAATTATATAATGTTTTAAATTATATAATAATTTATATATATATATGTGAAATAACAATGTCACATATATGAAATAACTAAAATGTTTTCAACTTTAGCATGATAATTATTATATTATATAAATTATAGAATGTTTTATATATAAATGTGAAATAACTTAAATGTTTTTCTTTTTCAACTTTAGCATGATAATTCTATTATATAAATTATAGAATGTTTTATATATAAATGTGAGATAACTGAATGTCACATATATGAAATAACTAAAATGTTTTTTAAACCTTTAATTAATTATATTATATAAATTATAGAATGTTATATATATAAATGTGAAATAACTGAATGTCTCATATATGAAATAACTAAAATGTGTTTTAAACCTTTAATTGTTTTAGTAAATTATATAATGTTTTATATATAAATTATATAATGTTTTATATATATATATATATATATATATATATATATATATATATATATATATATATATATAAATGTGAAATAACTAAAATGTTTTCAACTTTAGCATGATAATTATTATAGTATATAAATTATATAAATATTATATAAATTATAGAATGTTTTATATATAAATGTGAAATAACTAAAATGTCACATATATGAAATAACTAAAATGTTTTTCAACCTTAGCATGATAATTAATTATATTATATAAATGATATAATGTTTTATATATGAATGTGAAATAACAGAAATGTTTTTCAACCTTAGCATGATAATTAATTATATTATATAAATTATATAAATATTACATAAATTATAGGATGTTTTATATATAAACGTAGAACACACCGATCCCATTTATACACTGCTCAGGAATGTGATGGGAGGGGGGAGAAGCCATAATAACTGGGATAAAGTTCAAACAAGTTAGCTGGCACAAACTTCAAACAAGCTAACTGACACAAACTGTTCAAACAGCTTCTGTCAAAACCACATGATCGATGCATCGGGAGGGTTTCCTAAAACCATGATTTAGAACTAACTAGGTCAATAGGGTAAAACTTTCTGTCAAAACCACTTGATCGATGCGTGGGGAGTGTTTCCTTTACCGTTTAAACTAGCCGTCAAAAACTATAATTTAGTACTAACTAGGTCAATAGGGTAAAACTTTCTGTCAAAACCACATGATCGATGCGTGGGAAACGGTCATAGGTTAGCCCCTGAACTCATTCCGGAAGTTCAACCCATCCATCATAAGGTCACCGGAAGTTCAACCTGTCAAAAGGTCAAAGGTCAAAGTCATAAATCATCATGACATAAGCAGTAGAATATATACTACTACCAGACATTGACTTTGCAGTTCTTTGCTATGTGAGACGAGGAAGAAAGACATTTAAAGCACCCATTGTTTTCTTTGAGGAGTGTTTTGCGCTCGTCAAAGGGCTTCTCTCTGAACGCCCGGCACTTACGGAGAGGGTGTGGCTTTTTATGCAACAGACACGGTTTGTCGCCTTCGTCGGATTTTGTTGGAGGCTCACCCATGTCAGATGTGGCTCTGGGTGACACCTCTGTCTTGTGGACGGAGTCTTCCCGCTGTCTGTTGGGCTTCCACGCTGCCTTCTCTGTCCTGGGGGCCATGTCTGTTTTGCCGATGAGGCTGAAGCTTGGGTCATTTGCGATGCGAGCCTGCTTGCTGACAAAATCAACAAAGAAGCCAAAAGGAGGATAGCTCACATGGTTTTGACGCTTGTAGGCTGCACCAGCTATCACCCACTTGTCCTGGAGACGAGGCGGGAGTTTCTGTACAATTGGGTTGACGCCTCTCGACGTGTCCAGGAAAGCCAGGCCTGGTAAGTCTCCTTCAGCCTTAGTGGCCTGCAGTTCCATTAGCAGATCACTCAGCTTTGTCAGGTTAGATCCATCTCGGTTCACTATTTTCGGAAAGCTGTCAATGCGTTTGAACAGAGCATTTTCTATTGCTTCAGCTGAGCCATGTGTTTGCTCGAGCCTTTTCAAGCCATGGCCAGTCCTGCTTCTGGCCTATTGATGTGTATAGCTCTTATCTGCTCAATATGCTCTGCTGACTCCTTCCCGAGCCACTTTAGCAGAAGATCCATCTCCTCACTCGGTTCCAGGATAAGGTCTCTGATGGCAGTCAAAAAGGAACGCTTCCATGCTCTGTAGTTTTGGGGTTTGTCATTGAATTGAAGCAAGCCTGTAGCTACAAGCTCACGGCGGGCTAGATACCTGACAAAGTCGTTTATGTGTGAGCCGCCCTCATTTATGTGTGAGCTGCCATCGTTGTAGTCTGGCGGTATGGCATGGTGTGCGGGAGGAGGCTGGGTGTGGTGATTTTGTGTTCTGAAGTGGTGTACTAGAGAAGCATGCTCACTGCTGGACTTGATGTGAGGTAGAGTTACGTCTCCAGGCATCCTGTTGAATGGCTTGTGGCTGTCCTCGTACATGCTGATGTAAGGCTGCTGTGAGATGAGACTACGTGTAGCAGTATTGTTCTGATGTGGATGGAAGGGACAGGCTTCAGGCTTTAGTGGTGGAGGTGACACGTTGTGGTTAAGGACCGGCGCTGTCTTTGCTTGTGTGTCAACGTTATCACATGACTTAAATTCTGAATCCCTTTCTTTTAGTTGATCAAGCACATACTGCCTTGTGCGTTGTGAGGCTTCTAAAGGAACAGAGTCTTTGTTCAGGTCACAACTATGTTTCTCGCTCTTTACATCAGCAGCAGCTTCAAGTGCCTCTGCTTCTGCAATGGCTGCTGCAGCCTCTTTTTTATGTTTTAGCATTTCTATAGACACTTCCAACTTAGCTTGTTGTAGCCTCAGATTAGCTTCCTCTTCAGCATAGCATAGGCGTGCCTTTGCTGCTTCGGCTCTCGCTCTTGCTCTGACTGCTGCAGACCCCGCTGACGATGAACTGGATCTCACTGAACAACATACTTGCGAGCGTGTTCTTAACGATGCACTGTATGGGTTCTCCTGTGTTGCTGTATTTTCATGCAAACTCTCCTCTCTAGCCTGTAGCTCGGTGGTGCTCGCTGCTGCAGTAGCACTTGGATGTAGAGTATGGTCCGTTGATCGTCCACTGGATGTGTGTGACGACGACATGTCGGCTAGCTTCCAACCTGTTCTGCTTTATCTCGCTTGCTTGATAGCCGTCGTTTCACTATGCCATCCTCGATATGTTAACTTAATATCCTGACGGCCAGCTAAACTTTTTCCCCACACCAAGACTCTGAAGATTAATTCTTAGTTCCACAGGTTTATTGGAGTTAAGGAAAATAGTGAAACTGCAACACACAAAAGAGCAATGACAAATAACACATGAATAAAGGCTAATTTGCACAATTACAGTTGCATTTTTGTTTGTACTCATTTTAACACTAATAAAGAAATACATGTGAACTACATTCTGGTCATTATAGCACCTTTACCGTGCAGCTTGTAACAAATGAACACGTGAGAGCTAGCATATGCATAGCCGATGTGAGTTCAAACCATCGGCAGATTACACTCTACAAACTTACAATTATTGTCAAAAATAACGAATAATACTTCCAGAATAATCTCACAAAACAAAGTATACATACCGACGATGCTACGTCAGACATGAGAAGTAGACAGATGCGATTGAAGCACCATGAAAATAAACTTGAGCAAACCGCTGAAAAGCGCATGAAGTGCGTGAGTATTTTCTTCCCCACTACGGATCGCGTAATAGGACATTTAGCACAGCGCGATCTTAAAGTGACCATGACCTAAATACAAACACATATGAAATGCATATTCCTGGAACACATTAGAACTCTGAAATGCTGACTAAAAGTAAAGCATGTTAATGTAACTTTAAACTAAATGCTTATTTAAGTTTTCTTACTCATAACAAAACACTTAGTGAGTACTGCTAATGAAGTTCTCTATCTGGATAGGCCGTCCGGCAGCAGTCAGGTGCCAAAGGTTGTGCTACATAATGGAGAGTAGGCCATGGAGACCTACGCGATACTGGATGATGGGTCAGAGCGCACGATGCTACTTCCAGCCGCCGCTAAGGAGCTTAAACTTAAAGGGGAGTCAGAGAACCTTGCTTTAAGGACAGTGCGCCAGGATCTTAGGGTTCTACAAGGAATGTCGGTCTCATTCTCAATTTCTCCTGCTAGGCACCCCCAAAAGTCTTACATGATCCGGAGAGCATTTACTGCCGATCAGTTGGGCCTTGCAGAGCATTCACAACCGGTGAAGACTCTACAGCGCAAATATAAGCACCTGAGGGGACTTCCCTTGCAAACACTGGAATGCATTCACCCCATGGTCCTCATTGGGTCAGACTATACGCACCTGATCACCCCAGTAGAGCCAGTTCGTATGGGTCCACCTGGCGGACCAGCTGCTTTAAAGACCAAGTTGGGCTGGACTATTCAGGGCCCAACCAAGATCATCTGACAGCATCTTCAGCCACAGCAGTGTCTGCATATATCCACACAGTCACCCTCTGCAGAGCTCCTTTATCACATGGAGAAACTATGGAAAATGGATGTACTGCCGTACAGGAGTGAGAAGATAGTGATCCGCACAAAGCAAGATCAAGAGGCAGTTCGCGTGCTGGAAACCAGGTCACTATAGAGACTGTGTCTGTTCCCCGAACTAGAAAATACAAAAAACGTCCAAACCAAGTTAAGATTAACAATTTAATTGAGGTTCAACAAATAAAAAACAGAAGCAATATGGATAAACAAATGATAAAGCTTGGCTTATTGAATATCAGATCCCTTTCTACGAAAACACTTTTTGTAAATAATATGATCACTGATCATAATATAGATGTACTCTGTTTGACAGAAACCTGGCTAAAACCTGATGATTAGATTATTTTAAATGAGTCCACCCCCCAAGATTACTGTTATAAACATGAGCCACGTCTAAAAGGCAAAGGTGGAGGTGTTGCTTCAATTTATAACAACGTTTTCAGGATTTCTCAGAGGGCAGGCTACAAGTATAACTCGTTTGAAGTAATGGTACTTCATATAACATTATCCAAAGAAACAAATGTTAATGATAAATCCCCTGTTATGTTTGTACTGGCTACTGTATACAGGCCACCAGGGCACCATACAGACTTTATTAAAGAGTTTGGTGATTTTACATCCGAGTTAGTTCTGGCTGCAGATAAAGTTTTAATAGTTGGTGATTTTAATATCCATGTTGATAATGAAAACGATGCATTGGGATCAGCATTTATAGACATTCTGAACTCTATTGGTGTTAGACAACACGCTTCAGGACCTACTCATTGTCGAAATCATACTCTAGATTTAATACTGTCACATGGAATTGACGTTGATGGTGTTGAAATTATTCAGCCAAGTGATGATATCTCAGATCATTATTTAGTTCCTTGCAAAATTCATATAGCCAAAATTGTAAATTCTACTTCTTGTTACAAGTATGGAAGAACCATCACTTCTAACACAAAAGACTGCTTTTTAAGTTATCTTCCTGATGTATCCAAATTCCTTAGCATATCCAAAACCTCAGAACAACTTGATGATGTAACAGAAACTATGAACTCTCTCTTTTCTAGCACTTTAAATAAAGTTGCTCCTTTACGCTTAAGGAAGGTTAAGGATAACAGTTTGACACCATGGTATAATGAGCATACTCGCACCCTAAAGAGAGCAGCCCGAAAAATGGAGCGCAGCTGGAGGAAAACAAAACTAGAGGTATTTTGTATTGCTTGGCGGCAAAGTAACATATCCTACAGAAAGCATTAAAAACTGCTAGATCCGATTACTTTTCTTCTCTTTTAGAAGAAAACAAACATAACCCCAGGTATTTATTCAATACAGTGGCTAAATTAACGAAAAATAAAGCCTCAACAAGTGTTGACATTTCCCAACACCACAGCAGTAATGACTTTATGAACTACTTTACTTCTAAAATCGATACTATTAGAGATAAAATTGCAACCATTCAGCCGTCAGCTACAGTATCACATCAGACAGTGCACTATAGACCCCCTGAGGAACAGTTCCACTCATTCTCTACCATAGGAGAGGAAGAATTGTATAAACTTGTTAAATCATCTAAACCAACAACATGTATGTTAGACCCTATACCATCTAAGCTCCTAAAAGAGGTGCTTCCAGAAGTCATAGATCCTCTTCTGACTATTATTAATTCCTCATTGTCATTAGGATATGTCCCCAAAACCTTCAAACTGGCTGTTATTAAGCCTCTCATCAAAAAACCACAACTTGACCCCAAAGAACTAGTTAATTATAGACCAATCTCGAATCTCCCTTTTCTGTCCAAGATACTAGAAAAGGTGGTATCCACACAATTATATTCCTTCTTAGAGAAAAATGGTATATGTGAGGATTTCCAGTCAGGATTTAGACCGTATCATAGTACTGCGAGTGCTCTCCTTAGAGTTACAAATGATCTGCTCTTATCATCTGATCGTGGGTGTATCTCTCTATTTAGTTTTATTGGATCTTAGTGCTGCGTTTGACACAATTGACCACAACATTCTTTTGCATAGACTTGAACACTTTGTTGGCATCAGTGGAAGTGCATTAGCATGGTTTAAATCGTACATTTATGACCGCCATCAGTTCGTAGCAGTGAATGAAGATGTATCCTATCGATCACAAGTGCAGTATGGAGTACCTCAAGGCTCAGTACTAGGGCCGCTACTCTTCACGCTTTATATGTTACCCTTGGGAGATATCATCAGGAAACATGGTGTTAGCTTTCACTGTTATGCTGATGATACTCAGCTCTATATTTCTTCGCAGCCCGGTGAAACACACCAATTTGAAAAACTAATGGATTGCATAGTCGATATAAAAAACTGAATGACGAGTAATTTCTTACTGCTAAATTCTGAAAAAACAGAGGTGTTAATTATAGGACCTAAAAACTCTGCTTGTAATAACCTAGAACACTGTCTAAGACTTGATGGTTGCTCTGTCAATTCTTCGTCATCAGTTAGGAACCTAGGTGTGCTATTTGATCGCAATCTTTCCTTAGAAAGCCACGTTTCTAGCATTTGTAAAACTGCATTTTTTCCATCTCAAAAATATATCTAAATTACGGCCTATGCTCTCAATGTCAAATGCAGAAATGTTAATCCATGCATTTATGACCTCAAGGTTAGATTATTGTAATGCTTTATTGGGTGGTTGTTCTGCGCGCTTAGTAAACAAACTACAGCTAGTCCAAAATGCAGCAGCAAGAGTTCTTACTAGAACCAGGAAGTATGACCATATTAGCCCGGTCCTGTCAACACTGCACTGGCTCCCTATCAAGCATCGCATAGATTTTAAAATATTGCTTATTACTTATAAAGCCCTGAATGGTTTAGCACCTCAGTATTTGAATGAGCTCCTTTTACATTATAATCCTCTACGTCCGCTACGTTCTCAAAACTCAGGCAATTTGATAATACCTAGAATATCAAAATTAACTGCGGGCGGCAGATCCTTTTCCTATTTGGAGCCCAAACTCTGGAATAACCTACCTAACATTGTTCGGGAGGCAGACACACTCTTGCAGTTTAAATCTAGATTAAAGACCCATCTCTTTAACCTGGCATACACATAACATACTAATATGCTTTTATTATCCTAATCCGTTAAAGGATTTTTAGGCTGCATTAATTAGGTAAACTGGAACCGGAAACACTTCCCATAACACCCTATGTACTTGCTACATCATTAGAAGAATGGCATCTACGCTAAAATTTGTCTGTTTCTCTCTTGTTCAGAGGTCACCGTGGCCACCAGATCCAGTCTGTGTCCAGATCAGAGGGTCACTGCAGTCACCCGGATCCAGTACGTATCCAGACCAGATGGTGGATCAGCACCTAGAAAGGACCTCTACATCCCTGAAAGACAGCGGAGACCAGGACAACTAGAGCCCCAGATACAGATCCCCTGTAAAGACCTTGTCTCAGAGGAGCACCAGGACAAGACCACAGGAAACAGATGATTCTTCTGCACAATCTGACTTTGCTGCAGCCTGGAATTGAACTACTGGTTTCGTCTGGTCAAAGGAGAACTGGCCCCCCAACTGAGCCTGGTTTCTCCCAAGGTTTTTTTCTCCATACTGTCACCGATGGAGTTTCGGTTCCTTGCCGCTGTCGCCTCTGGCTTGCTTAGTTGGGGACACTTCATCTACAGCGATATCGTTGACTTGATTGCAAATAAATGCACAGACACTATTTAACTGAACAGAGATGACATAACTGAATCCAATGATGAACTGCCTTTAACTATCATTTTTGCATTATTGACACTGTTTTCCTAATGAATGTTGTTCAGTTGCTTTGACGCAATGTATTTTGTTTAAAGCGCTATATAAATAAACGTGACATTGACATTGACAGTGAGGGTAGAAGTTGACAGAGTCCATCACTACGCCACCCCCTTGCTTTGTGTTAATAACATTCCGCATCTCCATGCCCCCAAAGATGCTGTACTGGCGAGTCTGCGGAGCACTGAGAGACGTCTGATGAAAGACCCAACAGGAGCATCAGCCTATGCAGCAGAGATCCTGAAATTGGAACAGGCGGAGTACATGAAGAAGGTAGCAGAGGAAGAGCTGGGTACATCAAGAGAGTCCTGGTTTATATCTCACCACATGGTGAGTCATAATGGAAAAACAGACTCGTATTTAACTGCTCCTTCATATACAGGGGCTACAACCTAAATGAGCTTCTACTGCCAGGCCCCACATTAACCTCCAGCCTGCTTGGTGTCCTGTTGAGATTCAGGAAACAATTTGTTGCTATAAGCAGTGATATAAAAGGCATGTTCCATCAGATCAGGTTACTGCCAGAAGACCGATCCTTGCTTCGTTTCGTGTGGAGGGACATGAACAAAGAGGTGCCACCCGGCGTCTATGAGTGGCAGGTCCTCCCCTTTGGAACAACATGCAGCCCCTGCTGTGCAACGTTTGCACTGCAGAAGCATGTGACAGACCACAGCCGACTAGAGTAGGATGTCCGGGTGGCCGTCGAGCGGTACTTTTATGTGGATAACCACTTACAGAGCCTCTCCTCCTCTACAGCAGCAAGACAGCTGGTTGACAAATTGAATATGTTATTGGCCTCAGGGGGATTTGAGCTGCGTCAGTGGGCTAGTAATGTTCCCGAAGTTATCAGTCACCTTCCTAAAGGGGCAAGATCCCAGAACAGCGAGTTATGGCTCACAGAGTCAATGGAGGATCCACAGGAGCTTGCACTTGGACTCAGATGGCTTTGCGCCTCAGACACTCTGGTCTACAAGTGCAACATCACTGACTGTCCCAAACCGACTATTAGGAACATCTATAGTACACTCCCACGGCTTTTTAAAGTGAAGTGACGTGACATTCGGCCAAGTATGGTGACCCATACTCAGAATTTGTGCTCTGCATTTAACCCATCCGAAGTGCACACACACAGAGCCGTGAACACACACACACACTGTGAACACACACCCGGATCCGCTAGGCTTTCTCGTTCCCTTCGCCACGCGGGCCAAAATCATTGTGCAGCACCTATGGAACAAAGAGAGGGAGTGGGATGCCCCGTCGCTGCCAGATGATGCCCTCAAGGCCTGGCTAACTTGGGAGAATGAGCTGCAACACCTTCCGGAGATTGTCTTGCCCCCGGTGCTACTCAAATCCCCCTCTGGACAACCCCAGTTCTGTCAGAAGCCTCCATATATTCTGTGACGCATCTGAGAAAGACGGATCAGTTGCGTACCTTCGTACGGAGGGTTCAGGTGGTAAGGTGGAGGTGGCCTTTCTGACTGCACGGTCGAGAGAGGCCCCCAAGCGCCAACAGTCGATACCGCGATTAGAGCTATGTGGTACTCACCCTGGTACTTCATGGAGTGGTGCTCTGGACAGACTCCACTACGGTTCTCACGTGGCTTCAGTCAGACTCTCGCAGGCTTAAGGTGTTTGTGGGCACCAGAGTCGCTGAGATCCAGGAGCTAACTGATGCCCAAGCATGGAGGTATGTGGATTCTGAAAAGTAATCCCGCAGATGACATTACGCGCGGGAAGACCCTGAGGGAGCTGGCAGGGGAGAGCCGGAGGAACCATGGCCCAGCCTTTTTGCGCCTGTCACCTCAGCAATGGCCTACTAAGCCACAGGCTGAGCAGTTGGATGCCATAGAGCTTCGCAAGGCCACATTTTGCGGCTCCATCATCACCGTTCCTCTTCCACCCTTACTTGATGCCAGCCAATTCAATGGTTTTAGGGACATGATAGAGGCAATGGTGAGGTCCCGCCATGGGGCGGCAGGTAGTCAGTCAACGCCATCTTCACAAGACTATCAGGATGCGGAGATAGACCTAATAAGACGAGT
The DNA here is from genome assembly GCF_963082965.1 of Carassius carassius. Taxonomy (NCBI): domain Eukaryota; kingdom Metazoa; phylum Chordata; class Actinopteri; order Cypriniformes; family Cyprinidae; genus Carassius; species Carassius carassius. Next base: position 1,547,954 of record NC_081792.1, read on the forward strand.
TCAGGTAGACTGCTTCGAGGAGGACTTTCAACACCTTTCAGAAAGAAAACCCATCCCTTCCACCAGCCGTTTGATTACATTAGCTCCTGAATTTGATGATCAACTGAAGCTGATTCGGGTTGGAGGCAGATTGCGTCGCAGTAATTTGCTGGACACAGAAGCCATTCATCCCATAGTTCTGAATCCAGCTCACCAGGTGACTAAACTCATCATTCAAGATGCTGACCGAGACCTCCATCATCCAGGCTCAGAGCGATTATTTGCAGAACTTCGCAGACGATACTGGATCCTTCGTGGAAGAGAAGCTGTGAAGCGGCACCAGTACTCCTGCCCTGATTGTCGGAGATGGAGAGCGAAGCCTGCAGTGCCACAAATGGCAGACTTACCTCCCGCCCGTCTGCGGTTAATGAAGCCTCCTTACTTCTCTACAGGAATGGATTGTTTCGGGCCCTTCATGGTCAAAATTGGACGGCGTAATGAGAAGCGTTGGGGTATACTATTTAAGTGCCTCACTACCTGAGCTGTCCACACAGACGTCCTGACTAGTCTCGACCAGGATTCCTTCCTGATGGCTCTCCGCAGATTTATCTCACGCAGGGGAAAACCAGCGGAGCTTCTGTCGGATCAGGGCACGAATTTCAGAGGAGGTGAGAGGGAAATCCATGAGTCTTTCAAGGCACTGCACCCCATTTTAGATTCAGTTGCAGACGGTGACAGAAGAAATCCTGCGCACGGTCCTGATTGAGATCGAGGGCATCCTAAACTCTAAGCCCTTGGGGTATGTGTCCAGTGACGTCGTGGATCCTGACCCAGTAACCCCCAATCTGCTTGTGATGGGGCGGCCCGACCCATCGCTGCCCCAGGTGTTGTATCCTGAGTCCGAGCTGTTGAGCCCCCGCCGTTGGAGGCATACGCAGGTCCTTGCCGACCAATTTTGGAGGGCATTTATCAGGCACTATCTGCCGGCCCTGCAGACACGCACCAAGTGGCAGAAAGAAGTGGCCCCATTACAACCTGGTACTGTCATAATGATCATTGATCTGCAGCTCCCGAGGGCGCTCTGGCCTATTGGTCGCATCACAAAGGTTATCCCAGGTGCAGATGGGAGGATAAGGACAGCAGAGATCCAGGTGAACGACAGAAACTACATCAGGCCAGTTACCCGTCTTGTCCAACTTCCTGTCATACCTGAGACAGCACCTGAAACCAACAGTCCTTCTATGGGACAGCAAATTTGACTGTGCAAATTTGGGGGCGGCTGTGAAGAAGTACTTGCTGTTACAGGGATTAGCCAATCGGCGGCTTCATTTCGGGGTCACAGAGAGAACACAGTTTTCGCGCCGACAGTTTTAGTTTCGTTTTGAGTTGGTCGTGAGATTGGCTGGTAAACGCATTGTAGATATTACTGTGGTGAATAGATGTCTTCCATGTCGATATCTGTGCACGTGTGCTTTCAGAGACATGTGAGTACCCTGGTGTAAATATTTACGTATGTGTATTTTGGTGCCTCTGGTTGTTAAGAGTTTATTCTGAGATACTCTATTGAAATGCAGTATGTTAGCATAAAGTTCGCTAGCATCATGTTAATGCCAATTAATATTGTGTTTGTGTGTTCTCACTTGACACTGTATAGTCATTATTTGAGTGTAATTATGGTTGAGAAGTAGAGAACTATGTTTTTTGGGTTGATAGTATTGATAACTAGCAGTATGAAGGCTGTTCTTTAATTCAAGAGATAATGTGTTATCTGGTATTTTATTTTGTTATTTGATATGTATAAGCAGCTAAAGCTACTTAAAGGGAAATGTATAATAATTATAATTTATTAGCTTTGCTAATTGAATCATGTCAGCACTGTTGTTTAATTGTATGCTGATATTTTCTTTCTTTTATTGTTATTGTAGAACCACGCACATACTGTACATACATGAAGACAGATAATCCTCTGCTGACTGTCAATAAACCCATCGAAGAGATTTACAGCATCCAATTGCATTCTTACCGATGCACCACAGTGGTCACTTGTCCCCAACTAGCTACAGTTACAGTCCTAGCTATCAAGTCATCATTACACTAGTTCACACACACTAGTAAAGGCAGAATATATATATATATATATATATATATATATATATATATATATATATATATATATATATATATTAAGGGTGTAACGGTACGCAAAAATCATGGTTCGGTACGTACCTCGGTTTTAAAGTCACGGTTTCGGTTATTTTCGGTACAGTAAGGGAAAGAAATGCAAACATTAAACTGCATGTTGTTTATTACTATAAACTTTTAAAAAATACTTTTTAATAAAATATATATAAAATAAAAAAGAATAAGAAATAAAATACTGCTGCAAAGTTCTCCACTAAATAAAATACTCTGTCTAAAACCAATATCATATAATAAAATATAATGAAAAATATAAATAAATAACTATGATTACAGTGCAGCATTACCAATCCCAGCTTGTAGGCCTGCTCATATTTAATATATATATATATATATATATATATAACTTTTCCAAAGTGTAAAGTGCAGCGTCAACAGTTTCAGTTTTTAGACCTGCTCAGATTTCGTTATTGCGTTGGCCCGATCGGAATTAAGAGCAAAGGTCTGTTGAAATGCCGACAGGAGCTGCGTTTGAATTACAATCGTTTTTTTTCTAGTTGTAGTGATGTTCACACTCGCGTGATGCCTTTTGAAAACATTAGGCCGGTGACACACTGGCATATTGCACCTGTTAGACATAGTTTATTAACGGTGTCCTTTAACAGTAGGCTTTATATTTATGCTCAACATGAAGTATAGATATTGTTGTCGTGAAGACAAGATCCTGGTCTGTCGGCGATTCGGCGGCCTCCCTCTATGTCACCTACAGTAGCAGCAGCGCGCCAGCGTCAGGCACGATTATGGTGTGTAAAGACACAGAAAACGCGAAGCAGCCGTCACGCAACTGACACGCAGCAGAAACACCACGCTCACGCCACGCAGCCAGTGTGTCACCGGCCTTAGAATCAGCTGCAGGGCGGGATTTGCCCTGAATGTGGAGACTTCCGCCACTTAATATGTTCGTTTGGAAACACGAAAACGTACCCATGTTCTGCACACAAAATATTGCATTCGGTCATTCGGTACACACGTGCACCGTACCGAAAGCCCTGTACCGAAACGGTCCGGTATGAATACACGTACCATTACACCCCTAATATATATATATATATATATATATATATATATATATATATATATATATATATATTCAGTATCAGATCAGACGTCTAGAGCTTAGTTTTAAGAATGCAGAAACCATTCAACTCATAAAATGTCTTCTTATTTCTATGAATAAAGTTTGTTATGCATCATATCCTATCACGTGCTGAAGCCTCAGTCTCAGGAGGGGGTGTGAAGAGGGTCTGATAGTAGTGTGTGCGGTCGAGCTGTGAGGAGAGAGAGAGGGTAAGACATGAGGACATTGTGTGGAGCGCAGCGAGAGCCTGTGGGGAAGAGACACATTATGTAACCTCAGCGTTTGCTCACATGCCAGCCAATGTGACTCCCAAATATCTGCAGAAAACAGTGAGGAGAAAAGTGGTGTATAGGTGAAGTGAGGGAGGACCTGAGCATGCGATGCTGCTGGAACAAACACAGACGCGCTGTGGTCATGGACTGTGTTCTGTTTATTTTGCAGATGTATTGCAGGATGTGCTCTTTCACATGCAGTGACGACGAGTGAACTGGGACAGATGCCGTTGAGCTACAGAAAGGACAAAAGGCACCATTCATGACACAAAAGCAGAGTGAATTTCTCTGGAAACATTTCGTGCAGCATTGTTTCACACATTGTTGCACTGAATTGGTTTTATGAGCGAATTAGTGTGAGTACCAGGGAGTTTTTACAGTAACATGGGCTGAGTAGTAACCAGGGAGCTCTTTAAAGCCTGGAGAAAGAGAGCTGTAACATTACTGTTTGGGACGCAGTAGGCTTGGAGTGGCAAAATTTTGTTTAGTCAGAATGCATGCTACCTTTGAATGGCCATCAGTGGAGAAAGATACCCTTTGCTCCCGGAAGATGCAGTTTCGACATGAACCAGCTGGGGTTAACTGGAGCCTGTGAACCAGTCATTCTTAAACATATTTAAAACACTAGAAGCATACGAGCATTTTCAGATGTACTTCACAATAACCCAAAGAGACAGCACAACTGTTAACTCACCTAATTAAAGACATTAATTATAGACATCTGTTGTTTTTTATAAGCAGCTAGTTATAAATTGTTAGATTATGCCTCCACATAAGAAATATCAGATCCAGCCCTGTTAACCCAGACAGGACCCAGATCCTGTCTGTTAACAGAACAACTAGTCAGCAGAATTATCTAATACCCAAACCCCATTAACAGCAAGTCTTGTCTGGTACCCAAACCTGTATTAACAGTCTTCTATCAGCCAAGAGTAGAAGCAGGAGACAAAGTGATGATGATAAAACTGGAGCAGAGTTTATTGAATAATCTTAGTTGCGTATGTTTAAATGCTCATACTTGATTTGACCAGCACAAATCCAGCACAAGTGTTATTATATCACAAACAATAGCAATGGAAAATTACTGCTTCATAACATTGTCCTGTGATGTTAAAAAACTTTGAAAGGAAGACATTCTCTTATCTCTTATGCATTAAACATACAGCCCTTGAAACCACACAATCACAAGTGGAAAATAATAATAATAATATAATATAAATGGCTAATCAATGAATGAATCAATTAAATGTGTATACAACTAGTTAAATGATTAATATAAATGATTGTTTAAATGGAATAATAAAATGATTAATGATCAATTATTATAAATTAATGAATGAATGAATGAATACCTTTATTTACAGAATATGAATAACTTTATTTACAAAAAAAGTCAGTAAAATAATGACCAGTTTTGTCCCTAAAATATGGTAAGACGGTGTACACATACTGTACATGAACACATAGTGTCATTTCTCCACGTTTTATGGGTTCATTCCATAGGTGTAATGGTTTTCTACTGTACAAACCGCATTTTCTATACCCTTTCCCTAAACCTACCCCTAAAGCTATTCCTCACACAAAACTACAGGCATTTTTACATTTTCAAAAAAGTTCATTCAGTATTATTTATAAGCCATTTTCCTCATGGAGACCAAAAAAGTCGCCAAAAGGAAAAGGACTTGTGACAAGGCCTTAACCATATCTTGAACATGGGGCGACTGTGAACTTGAGTTTAATCACAGTTCTATATTAATGCACAGCTTTCATTGAAACACACACACACACACACACACACACACACACACACGTTGTTTAAGAGCTGTTAGCTGTTTATGTATTTATTTTATATTTATTTTCCCAATTTGTTTTGAAATTATGTTTCATATAAATTTGCAATTTTTACTATTTTCCTGTTTTGCTGTAATATTTAATAATAATAATAATAATAATAATAATAATAATATAGACTAATATAAATAGTTTAGGGATAAGATTCCATTTCTATTTTGTAGCTACCAAGAAAATTCCCCCAATTTCCCAGAGAAGCAAATTCCATTTGTCATCAGATTCATTGTAAACTAGGTTAATTCTAGTATTATATTTTCCCCAAAATATTTTCATAACCTGCTGAAAAAAAAAATTAATAATAATAATTAATTAATTATTACACATTACATTTTGTGTAGCCTAACTCAAAAACTGTTTTATAAATGTTCACTATTTTTTATTTTATACTTTAAGGTAGTATATATATTAAATTAATCAGATGATGATTTAAGGCAACATAGCATTAGTAATATTTTACCTGTCAAAGACATAATTTACCCAGCAGGTGTCACCATTGACTGTCTTGTTTAGAGAGAGAGAGAGAGAGAGATTTTGAGATTCCAAACCTCTTTATTTTTCAAGACATGAGTTCTCTACAACACAAATCAGTTTCTGAAACGAAAAAAGAGCATGATTTAACTCCATTTAGCATGAATAGTCCCAAAAAACAAGACATTTTCTACAACAGAACATAAAACATTTTTAAGACACCAAATGTTTATGAAATCCTCTACATTATTTGTGGTACTGTAGAAATCTACAAATTTACAGTATTCTCCACTGTGCTGAGCATTTGATTTATGATCCTGATCGATCTAACTTCAACATGAGAGGCTAGCTGCAGTGTCGATCAAACTTGGTCCACACAGATCAACCACATGTCTCAGTGTAACAATCCCAGCCGTACAGAACGACTGCATCACAAAAGGTCCTGTTATGTGTTTAACGTTGAAACGAGTGCCATTCACCACTGGCTCTTTCAACAGCCATGACAGGGTCTCACAGCTTGCCACTCTCTTTTTATGGAAAATCCCCCACACAGTGAACAGTCCATGGTAAAACTTTGGGAGGTTACACAGTTTTTTAGCACTCAAGTCCATTAAAAACAAAGGCTCAGCAAGACCCAAATTCCCACCTCAGATCAATATGGTTCTGGCTAAGGGTCTCCAGACATGGTCTACGGGTCCAACAAGAAATCTCTGGATAAACTGAAGTCGGAAAGTGGCATCTCTACTGGCGAGATGAATGAGTCCTTGCCCTCCTTCCTCTTTTGGCAAAAACAGTCTGCTCTGTGGGACCCAGTGCAGCTGGTCCAAGAAAAGGTCCACCAACACTGCCTGTATCTTAGCCAGCAATTGTGCAGGAGGGTCTACACATGATAATCGGTGCCACAACATTGATGACACTAAATTGTTGATCACTAGTGTTCGAAACACTAAAAGACATGTGTAGCAAGATCCATTTCCATTTTTTGAGACGTCCTTCAACTTTCTCTAAAACATTTTCCCAATTTTTCACAAAAAATTATCATCTCCAAGATAAACACCAAGGTATTTAAAACCACATTTGTTCCAAATTAACCCGGCAGGTAAAACAGGTTTTCTGCTTAACTCATTACTATTTGTTAAAGCTTCACTTTTCCCCCAGTTAATTTTGGCAGAGGACAATACGCCAAACCCATTTGGTCTCAGCTTTGGTGGGGAAACCCTGCCCAACTAGCTAGCTAGTGGCTAGCTAGTTGTTTTGCCTACTTACACTCTGACTCTGCTTTATGAAAAAGCATCTTATGTCCCCTTTCTTCTTCTTGGGTGGCATCAACAAAGTACAAAAAGGGGCAAAAAAACGGAATATTAAAATGTTTTTACTCTGGCCTTTATATGTGGCAGAGAGACAGCCCTGGTAACACAATGTCTCAATGTCACTATACAAGACTTAAATCATGTTTATTAAGCAAGAGCTGAACCCAAACGCATCTAACGTTTGTCACAAATACTGGTGTTTGACTCTGTCAAAAGCCTTTTCTTGGTCAACTGAAATCAGGCAAATTTCGCAACCCAATGAATTGGAGAGGTCCAAAACGTCACAAATTAAAATAACATTGTCAGATATCAACCTATTGGGTATGCAATTCGTCTGGTCACCATGAATAACATGCTGCATAACATTTTTCAGTCTCATTTTGTCTCACTTTGACAAAAGTTTGTAATCCAGTTCTTTATCTCTTGTAAATCCCCTTTTTTGGGGAGAAGAGTGAGGACTGCTCTCCTGTAACTCAAAGGTAAATGTCCTTTTCTTAAAATGTCTCTGAGAACTAGCAACAAATCTTTGCCAATCACAGGCCACAAAGCTTTATAAAAGTCCACAGGAAGGCCATCAATGCCCGGAGATTTACCGCTTTCTAGACTCTGCAACGCAGAATATAATTCATCAGCGGAGATCGGTGCATCCAACTCCATGTTGGCCTCTTCGGAAACCTTAGGTAAGCCCTCATAGAAAGACTGTGCCACCGCTGGTCTCTCTTGGAACTCATACTTAAAAAGCATCTCATAAAAATCAACTACAGATTTACGAATGTCCACAGACTCCTGCAGCAATTGTAAAGTACTGGCAGACTGCAGAGAATGCATAAGTCTCCTTTTGTTCGTTCAAGGCCCAAAAAAAAATGAGAAGGTGCATCCATTTTCGCAATATTTTGATGATGTGAGCGAACCTGAGCACCTTGACCAGAGAAACCCAACAGGTTAGATAGAGCTGACTTTTCCTTTATAGAGCTTTAAAATGTTCTCCTTCTCTTGTTGAGTCTGCCAAATCTTGCAGCTTCTTTATTTCACTCTCCAAAGCTTTCATGGGTCTAGTCATGTCCTTTGTGACATTGAGAGTATACACTAGGCATAGCTGTTTTATATTGACCTTCACTATGTCCCACCACTGTTGTAATGAAGTGTACTCAGATTTTTATTTTGTGTAACCACTCCAGAAATACTTAAAAGCATCTTTAAAAGCATGATCAGAAAGCAAAGATACATTAAAATGCCAATAGGCACTTTTACATTTCACATCCTTAACAAAGATAGCAACTTGTACGAGGCATTGATCTGAAATACCAACTGGGTGTATTGAACACCCTTTAAGTACATTACTCTGATGTTTGAAACAGTAAACTCTATCAAGCCTAGCTAAAGACAAAAAAATTATCTTTAACATGAGACCAAGTATACTGCCGCTGAGTGGTGTGAAAAAACCTCCAAACATCACATAAATCATTAATCTCAATTACTTTTACAAGACAATTCTTACTGGCTCCATGTGGTTCTGGGTAGTTTCTGTCTAGATCTGCGTTCTCAGTGCAGTTAAAATCACCTCCCAGGAACATGTATCCATCAGCACTACAGTTGCTTATTACATTATTTAGAGTGTTTAAAAAGACCACCCTTTCTGGGCCTACAGTAGGAGCATAAACATTTATGAAAGTAATTTTTACACTTTCAAATACAGCTTGTATTTTTAACAAGGTTCTTTTGTTCTCTTTGGTTCTTTGTAAAAAGGACTGAATTATAGTGAAAGAGTAAGCACTCTCCACGTAATTTAGAAGTAAATTAAAACTGTCCAATATGTATGTGCCTTTACGTATTTACAGTGTCGTTTACGTATTATCTGGACGTAATTACAGGTTCGATACGTATCTAAATTTACGTAAAAATGACCTCAAATACGTACAGATAGAACGTGTTCTCTGACCAGTCAGTTATCCATATAAATTTGCTCATGAAGCTGCTATTCAATGCGTATCTGATTAATTTGTTTAATACTTATGTATATTTTCCCTTTTTATCATTTTTTTGATAAATGTAAGATCCCTAAACCCCACCCGAACCTAAACCTACCCATTTTATACAGAATGTTAAAAGAATAAAACATAATGGACAGAAATTTGTAGGAAAATGACAATTTTAGTAAAAATATAACATTAAAACGTTATTTTGAGCCACTAACGTTAATCCTATACCTACCCCTACACCTACCCATAACCATTTCTTAAAACTACATAACTTTACTGTTATAAATAAACAAATAAATCCTAGGTCCTCTTTTATTTTCAATATACATGTTGCCCCTTGGTAATATTATTAGAAAATACGGAATTAGCTTCCACTGTTATGCTGATGATACTCAGCTATATATCTCAACGAGACCAGATGAAACTTTCCAATTATCTAAGCTAACAGAGTGTGTTAAAAATGTAAAAGATTGGATGACAAATAATTTTCTCCAATTAAATTCGGATAAGACAGAGATATTAATTATTGGACCAAAAAACACCACACAGAATCTTGTAGATTACAATCTGCAGCTAGACGGATGTACTGTTACTTCCTCTACAGTCAGAAATCTGGGTGTTATATTGGACAGCAATTTGTCTTTTGAAAATCATATTTCCAATGTTACAAAAACTGCATTCTTCCATCTTAGAAACATTGCCAAGCTACGAAACATGTTATCTGTTTCTGATGCAGAAAAGCTAGTTCATGCATTTATGACCTCTAGACTGGACTATTGTAATGCACTTCTAGGTGGTTGTCCTGCTTCGTTAATAAACAAGCTACTGGTAGTCCAAAATGCAGCAGCTAGAGTCCTTACGAGGTCAAGAAAATATGATCATATTACCCCAATTTTACAGTCTCTGCACTGGCTACCTATTAAGTTCCGTATCAGTTACAAATTATCATTACTTACCTATAAGGCCCTAAATGGTTTAGCTCCTGCGTACCTAACTAGCCTTCTACCACGCTACAACCCATCACGCACCCTAGGGTCACAAAACGCTGGACTTTTGGTAGTTCCTAGGATAGCAAAGTCCACTAAAGGAGGTAGAGCTTTCTCACATTTGGCTCCCAAACTCTGGAATAGCCTTCCTGATAATGTTCGGGGTTCAGACACACTCTCTCTGTTTAAATCCAGATTAAAAACGCATCTCTTTCGCCAAGCATATGAATAATGTATCTCTTAAATTGTGAGTGTAGTTGCATCTGCATTTTTATTCTTTAGCTTGGGTTAAACTAATTTTACTTTGTTGGATCAGCAGCTATGCTAATGATGTCTCTATTTTGCTTCTATGTTTTGCCACGGGATTTTCATCCCGTGGTAACTAGGATTTACACAAGCTCCAGTCTGGATCCAGAACACCTGAGAAGAGATGATGCTGACCCTCAGAGGACCCCAGTTGATCCTAACCTTGAATCAACAAACAGAACTAACAATTATTGCTACATGTGTGACTGCATCATATAATTACTATTAATTAATAATGTGTTGTAATATTAATCTAATAATTAATAATCTTGTATTATTATTATTATATGTATATATATTTTTTTTTTCTAAAATCCTGTCAAACGTGCACAAACTACTAGCTACTACTAAATATTGTAGAAACATAATTTTCTGTAAAGTTGCTTTGTAACGATTTGTATTGTAAAAAGCGCTATACAAATAAACTTGAATTGAATTGAATTGAAAATAACGTAACGTAACGTTAATCATTTATTTTTTGCGAAAATATCAAAAGTGTTACAAAAAGTACTTCAAATGATAACAAGTCAAGTCAAGTCACCTTTATATATATAGTGCTTTAAACAAAATACATTGCGTCAAAGCAACTGAACAACATTCATTAGGAAAGCAGTGTGTCAATAATGCAAAATGATAGTTAAAGGCAGTTCATAATTGAATTAAGTGGTCATCTCTGTTCAGTTAAATAGTGTCTGTGCATTTATTTGCAATCAAGTCAACGATATCGCTGTAGATGAAGTGACCCCAACTAAGCAAGCCAGAGGCGACAGCGGCAAGGAACCGAAACTCCATCGGTGACAGAATGGAGAAAAAAACCTTGGGAGAAACCAGGCTCTGTTGGGGGGCCAGTTCTCCTCTGACCAGACAAAACCAGTAGTTCAATTCCAGGCTGCAGCAAAGACAGATTGTGCAGAAGAATCATCTGTTTCCTGTGGTCTTGTCCTGGTGGTCCTCTGAGACAAGGTCTTTACAGGGGATCTGTATCTGGGGCTCTAGTTGTCCTGGTCTCCGCTGTCTTTCAGGGCAATAGAGGTCCTTTCTAGGTGCTGATCCACCATCTGGTCTGGATACGTACTGGATCCGGGTGACTGCAGTGACCCTCTGATCTGGATACAGACTGGATCTGGTGGCTACGGTGACCTCGGAATAAGAGAGAAACAGACAAATTTTAGCGTAGATGCCATTCTTCTAATGATGTAGCAAGTACATAGGGTGTTATGGGAAGTGTTTCCGGTTCCGGTTTACCTTAATGCAGCCTAAAAATCCTTTAACGGATTTGGATATTAAAAGCATATTAGTATGTTATGTGTAAGCCAGGTTAAAGAGATAGGTCTTTAATCTAGATTTAAACTGCAAGAGTGTGTCTGCCTCTCGAACAATGTTAGGTAGGTTATTCCAGAGTTTAGGCGCCAAATAGGAAACGGATCTGCCGCCCGCAGTTGATTTTGATATTCTAAGTATTATCAAATTGCCTGAGTTTTGAGAACGTAGCGGACGTAGAGGATTATAATGTAAAAGGAGCTCATTCAAATACTGAGGTGCTAAACCATTCAGGGCTTTATAAGTAATAAGCAATATTTTAAAATCTATACGATGTTTGATAGGGAGCCAGTGCAGTGTTGACAGGACCGGGCTAATATGGTCATACTTCCTGGTTCTAGTAAGAACTCTTGCTGCTGCATTTTGGACTAGCTGTAGTTTGTTTACTAAGCGTGCAGAACAACCACCCAATAAAGCATTACAATAATCTAACCTTGACGTCATAAATGCATTGATTAACATTTCTGCATTTGACATTGAGAGCATAGGCCATAATTTAGATATATTTTTGAAATGGAAAAATGCAGTTTTACAAATGCTAGAAACGTGGCTTTCTAAGGAAAGATTGCGATCAAATAGCACACCTAGGTTCCTAACTGATGACGAAGAATTGACAGAGCAACCATCAAGTCTTAGACAGTGTTCTAGGTTATTACAAGCGGAGTTTTTAGGTCCTATAATTAACACCTCTGTTTTTTTCAGAATTTAGCAGTAAGAAATTACTCGTCATCCAGTTTTTTATATCGACTATGCATTCCATTAGTTTTTCAAATTGGTGTGTTTCACCGGGCCGCGAAGAAATATAGAGCTGAGTATCATCAGCATAACAGTGAAAGCTAACACCATGTTTCCTGATGATATCTCCCAAGGGTAACATATAAAGCGCGAAGAGTAGTGGCCCTAGTACTGAGCCTTGAGGTACTCCATACTGCACTTGTGATCGATATGATACATCTTCATTCACTGCTACGAACTGATGGCGGTCATATAAGTACGATTTAAACCATGCTAATACACTTTCACTGATGCCAACAAAGTGTTCAAGTCTATGCAAAAGAATGTTGTGGTCAATTGTGTCAAACACAGCACTAAGATCCAATAAAATTAATAGAGAGATACACCCACGATCAGATGATAAGAGCAGATCATTTGTAACTCTAAGAAGAGCAGTCTCAGTACTATGATACGGTCTAAATCCTGACTGGAAATCCTCACATATACCATTTTTCTCTAAGAAGGAATATAATTGTGAGGATACCACCTTTTCTAGTATCTTGGACAGAAAAGGGAGATTCGAGATTGGTCTATAATTAACTAGTTCTTTGGGGTCAAGTTGTGGTTTTTTGATGAGAGGCTTAATAACAGCCAGTTTGAAGGTTTTGTGGACATATCCTAATGACAATGAGGAATTAATAATAGTCAGAAGAGGATCTATGACTTCTGGAAGCACCTCTTTTAGAAGCTTAGATGGTATAGGATCTAACATACATGTTGTTGGTTTAGATGATTTAACAAGTTTATACAATTCTTCCTCTCCTATAGTAGAGAATGAGTGGAACTGTTCCTCAGGGGGTCTATAGTGCACTGTCTGATGTGATACTGTAGCTGTAGCTGACTGCAATTTTATCTCTAATAGTATCGATTTTAGAAGTAAAGTAGTTCATAAAGTCATTACTGCTGTGGTGTTGGGAAATGTCAACACTTGTTGAGGCTTTATTTTTCGATAATTTAGCCACTGTATTGAATAAATACCTGGGGTTATGTTTGTTTTCTTATGTATGCTCATTATACCATGGTGTCAAACTGTTTTCCTTAACCTTCCTTAAGCGTAAAGGAGCAACTTTATTTAAAGTGCTAAAAAAGAGAGAGTCCCTAGTTTCTGTTACATTATCAAGTTGTTCTGAGGTTTTGGATATGCTAAGGAATTTGGATACATCAGGAAGTTAACTTAAAAAGCAGTCTTTTATGGTAGAAGTGATGGTTCTTCCATACTTGTAACAAGAAGTAGAATTTACAATTTTGGCTATATGAAGTTTGCAGAGAACTAAATAATGATCTGAGATATCATCACTTGGCTGAATAATTTCAACACTATCAACATCAATTCCATGTGACAGTATTAAATCTAGAGTATGATTTCGACAATGAGTAGGTCCTGAAACGTGTTGTCTAACACCAATAGAGTTCAAAATGTCTATAAATGCTGATCCCAATGCATCTTTTTCATTATCAACATGGATATTAAAATCACCAACTATTAAAACTTTATCTGCAGCCAGAACTAACTCGGATGTAAAATCACCAAACTCTTTAATAAAGTCTGTATGGTGCCCTGGTGACCTGTATACAGTAGCCAGTACAAACATAACAGGGGATTTATCATTAACATTTGTTTCTCTGGATAATGTTATATGAAACACCATTACTTCAAACAAAATATACTTGAAGCCTTCCCCTTTGAGAAATCCTGAAAATGTTGTTATAAATTGAAGCAACACCTCCACCTTTGCCTTTTAGACGCGGCTCATGTTTATAACAGTAATCTTGGGGGGTGGACTCATTTAAAATAATGTAATCATCAGGTTTTAGCCAGGTTTCTGTCAAACAGAGTACATCTATATTATGATCAGTGATCATATTATTTACAAAAAGTGTTTTCGTAGAAAGGGATCTGATATTCAATAAGCCAAGCTTTATCATTTGTATTTTCCATACTGCTTCTGTTTTTTATTTGTTGAACCTCAATTAAATTGTTAATCTTAACTTGGTTTGGACGTTTTTTATATTTTCTAGTTTGGGGAACAGACACAGTCTCTATAGTGTGATATCTAGGTGAAAAAGTCTCTATGTGCTGAGAATTAACTGACCTCTGTGACGGGAGGCAGCTAGCAGACGGTCGGTTTAGCCAGTCTGTCTGCTTCCTGACCTGGGCCCCAGTTAGTCAAGTATAAACACTAAGACTATTTGCCATATTTCTGGAGAAAAGAGTGGCGCCACCCCAGGAGGGATGAAGACCATCTCTTTTCAACAGGTCAGGTCTGCACCAAAAGCTCGTCCAATTGTCTATGAAACCTATGTTATTCTGTGGGCACCACTTAGACATCCAGATAGTAGTCTAGATAGTAAAGTTTGTGGTCACACTTTAAGTTAGCTTGAAAAAGCCTGGCCAGAAAGTTTGAAAAAATTAGAAAGTATGAAAAGTTTAAAAAGTTTAAAAAGATTTAAAAGTTTGAAAAGTTAAGAAGTTTAAAAAAGAAAGTGATTAACATATTGCTAGCATTAAAAGCAAGTGACTACCATGTCATTAGCATGATTAACAAAGTAGCTAGCATGTTGCTAACATGATTACCAAGTGACGAGCATGTACTTAACATGATTAGCAAGGTATCTAGCATGTCACTAGCATGATAAGCAAGTGTCTAGCATGTCACTAGCATGATTAGCAAGTTACTATCATGTCGCTAGCATGTTTATAACATGATTAGCAAGTGACTAGCATGTTCCTAGCATGATTAGCATGTTGCTAGCATGTTTCTAGCATGATTAGCAAGTGATGAGCATGTACTTAACATGATTAGCAAGGTATCTAGCATGTCACTAGCATGATTAGCAAGTTACTAGCACGTTGCTAGCATAATTAGCATGTTGGTAACATGTTTCTAGCATGATTAGGGGCGGCAGTGGCTCAGTGGTACATGTAGGTTGTCTACAAACCGGAAGGTTGGTGGTTCGATCCCCGGCTCCACCTGACCAAGTGTCGAGGTGTCCTTGAGCAAGACACCCAACCCCAGCTGCTCCCGACGAGCTGGATGGCGCCTTGAATGGCTGACACCGCAGTCGGTGTATGAATGAGTGTGTGAATGGGTGAATGTGAGGCAACTTGTAAAGCGCTTTGGATGGCCATGTGGTCTGTTGAAAGCGCTATATAAATGCAGTCAATTTACCATTAGCATGTTGCTAGCATAATTAGCATGTCGCTGGCATGTTTCAAGCATGATAAGCATGTTTCTAGCATAAAAGTTCTCAATGATATTTATATGGCTACAGATTCGGGGGACTCTGTCATTTTAATAATGTTAGACCTATCCTCTGCTTTTGACACCGTCGATCACTCAATTCTTATCTCTCGGCTGGAACACTGCGTTGGGTTAGGGGGGGCTGTTTTAAGCTGGTTTAAATCTTTTCTTACCAATAGATTTTTCCAAGTAAAAATAGGAAATTTCTCTTCTTCTCCTAGTAATCTTTCCTGTGGTGTGCCACAAGGCTCTGTTTTAGCTCCTGTCCTTTTTCTCTCTATCTTCTCCCTTTGGGTTCCATTCTCAGGAAACATAATGTTTCATTCCACTGCTATGCTGACGATATGAAAATCTATATGTCTGTGTCTAGGAAAAATAACAGTTCTCTAGGCAACTTAAAAGCATGTCTTGAGGATGTGAAAGCTTGGCTTGCCAATAATTTTCTTTTTCTGAACTCAGACAAAACAGAAGTCATTGTTTTTAACTCCTCAGAATCCAGGCTAAGTAATCACCCTGACCTTGAATCTCTAAATCAGTTCATCTCTCCCCAAGTAAGGAATCTAGGTGTGATGGTAGATAGGTGCCTCAAATTTGACAAGCATATAAGCGCAGTCATTGGGTCCAGCTTCTTCTCTCTTCGCTCTTTAACAAAAATCAAATCCTTTCTCCCCAAGCGCTCCATGGAGACTGCTATCCATGCTCTTATTACCTCTCGCCTGGACTATTGCAATTCCCTATACTTTGGTATATCTAAGTCCCAAACATATCAAAGTTCCCTATACTTTGGTATATCTAAGCCTACAGGTCGTTCAAAACGCAGCGGCGAGATTTCTGAAGGGAAAGAGGAAATTTGATCATGCCACCCCCCTCCTAAGATCCCTTCACTGGCTTCCGATTAATTTTAGAATTGATTTCAAAATTTTACTACTGGTTTTTAAATCATTAAATGATTTAGCACCTTCTTATTTGTCCGATCTACTTCATCCCTACCTTCCCACTAGAGGCCTTAGATCCAAAGATAAGCTCCTCCTTCAGATTCCCACAACCCAGCTAAAATCGAGGGGTAACCGAGCCTTTGAAGTGGCCGGCCCAACACTGTGGAATAAGCTCCCACTCCATATTAGATCTGCCTCCACTTTGTCTGAGTTCAAATCATGTCTCAAAACTTATCTATTCTCGGTTGCTTTTAGCTTATAAGAGTGTTTTATCATAAATTGTTTGCTATTATTTGGCTACTATATAAGTGTTCTGTTTTAAACTATCTTGCTGACTTTAGAGTACTTAACATTTTATTTTTCCTAACTTGTACAGCACTTTGGTCGGCCTGTGGCCATTTTTATTTGTGCTTTATAAATAAACTGAACTTGAACTTGAACTTGATGATTAGCATGTTGCTAGCATGTCGCTAGCATGTTTCTAGTTAGCATGCGACTAGCATGTTTTCTAGCATTATTAGCATGTTGCTAGCATGTTTCTAGCTTGATAAGCATGTCGCTAGCATGTTTCTAGCATGATTAACAAGTTACTAGCATGTTGTTAGCATGACTAGCATGTCACTAGCATGTTTCTAGCATGATTAACACGCTGCTAGCATGTTGCTAGCATGTTTCTAGCATGATTAGTAAGTTACTAGCATGTTGTTAACATGACTAGCTTGTCGCTACCATGTTTCTAGCATGACAAGCATGCGACTAGCATGTTGCTAGCATGTTTCTAGCATGATTAGCATGCGAATAGCGTGTTGTTAGAATGACTAGCATGTCGCTACCATGTTTCTAGCATGATTAACATGCTGCTAGCATATTGCTAGCATGTTTCTAGCATGATTAGCAAGTTACTAGCATGTTGTTAGCATGACTAGCATGTTGCTAGCATGTTTCTAGCATGACTAGCATGCGACTAGCATGTTTCTAGCATGATTAGCATACGAATAGCATGCTGCTACCATGTTGCTAGCATTTTTTAGCATGATTAGCATGTTGATAGCATGTTTCTACCATCATTAGCATGCGACTAGTATGTTTCTAGCATGTTGTTACCACGACTAGCATGTTGCTAGTATATTTCTAGCATGATTAGCATTCGAATAGCATGTTTCTAGCATGATTAGCATGTTGTTACCATGTCGCTAGCATAGCATGCTGCTACCATGTTGCTAGCATTTTTTTAACATAAGCATGGTGATAAGCATAGATAGATAGATAGAAACAGTCAGATAGATAGATAGATAGATAGATAGATAGATAGATAGATAGATAGAAACAGTCAGATAGATAGACAGATAGATAGATAGATAGATAGATAGATATTAATTTTTAAGAAAACTGAAAGTCAAATCAGTCTGAAAAGACATATCACACCAAGTCAAAACAGTCTGAAAGTCTGACCCCGAGTTTGGAGTTTGTAGAGTTAAAGCTCTGGGAGGATTTTGGGTAAGAAGAATAAGAAAAAGAATAACTAGATAAAAAAGTTTATCAAGATAAACTTTAAGTTGACTTGAGAAAGCCTGACCAGAAAGTTTGAAAAGTTTAGAAAGTTTGAAAAGTTTAGAAAATGTGAAAAGTTTAAAAAGATTAAAAGTTTGAAAAGTTTGTTTAAAAAAGCATTACAATCAAGTTACTACCATGTCATTAGCATGATTAGCAAAGTTGCTAGCATGATTAGCAAGTGACTAGCATGTACTTAGCATGATTAGCATGGTATCTAGCTTTTCACTAGCATGATTAGCAAGTGACTTGCATGTGGCTAGCATGATTAACAAGTTAGTATCATTTCGCTAGCATGTTTCTAGCATGATTAGCATGTTACTAGCATGTTCTTACCATGATTAGCAAGTGACTAGCATGTCGTTAGGATGATTAGAATGTTACTAGCATGATTAGCATGTTTCTAGTATGTTTCTAGCATGATTAGCATGTTTCTAGTATGTTTCTAGCATGATTAGCATTTGACTAGCATGTTGCTAGCATGATTAGCATGTTGCTAGCATGTTTCTAGCATGATTATCATGCGACTAGCATGTTGCTAGCTTGTTTCTTGCATGATTAGCATTCAACTAGCATGTTGCTAGCATGTTTCTAGCATGGCTAGCATGTCACTACCATGTTTATAGCATGATTAGCATGTTGCTAGCATGTTTCTAGCATTATTAGCATGTTGCTAGCATGATTAGCATGTGACTAGCATGTTGATAGCATACGACTAGCATGTTGCTATCATGTTTCTAGCATGATAAGCATGTGACTAGCATGTTGCTAACATGTTTCTAGCATGATTAACATGTTGCTAGCATGTTTCTAACATGATTAACATGTTGCTAGCATGTTTCTAGCATGACTAGCATGCAACTAGCATGTTGCTAGCATGATAAGCAAATTGCTTGCATGTCGTTAACATGTTTCTAGCATGATTACCATTCAACTAGCATGGGGTTAGCATGTTTCTAGAATGATTAGCATAACAATAGAATGTTTCTAGCTTGATTAGCATGCGACTAGCATGTTGTTAGCATGTTTCTAGCATGATTAGCATGCAACTAGCATGTTTCTAGCATGATTAGCATGCAACTAGCATGTTGCTGGCATGTTTAGCATTCGACTAGCATGGTGCTAGCATATTTCTAGCATGATTAGCATTGCTAGCATGTCGTTAGCATAGCTGCATCCGAAATTGAATACTTCCCTACTATATAGTATGCGAAAAACAGTACGCGAGCAGAGTAGTATGTCCGAAATCATAGAATTCGAAAAACAGTAGGCGAAAAGTACCCGGATGACCTACTACTTGCCTGCAAGATTCCGAAGTGCGCATATGATGGACACTTTACTATCCCATGATGCCACGGGGGAGGAGTTGTCGTCGTTATATTTGAAAATGGCGGAAATGGCGGAAAGCTGAGACGCGGCTCTATTCAAGTGTAAGTACTTTATAAAACATTTTTTGTTTATTTGTGGTTAAATTGTATTTCTTTAACATCATACAAGTAAACGATTGCCTTGTTAAAAGTAAAAAAAAAATGTCAATTGAGGGTGTCCTTTTCCAGCCAATTCAGAAAAAATATAGTTTTATCATTATTATAACGGAATAGTCCGAGCAAATTACATTTAACAAATCATGTGTTTTACAATGTAATTGACTGTCTTGATATTCTGTTTTCAAATATTTGTAGGATCTGAAATGTCCACAGACTGGGGTGAGCACTGAGGATGGGGGGGTTACAGCAGCATCCTGGAAATGGTATTCTGCCATGGATGAGGCAATAGGGGGCAGACCCTCCATCACACCACCCACCCTTATTGCCTCATCTGGCCCGGATGTTGCTGTTACTTCTCCATCCTCAGTGAGGTTAGAACGTGAAAGAGTAGGGAGGAAAAGGAAAGATTTTGAGGAGCTGATCCGAGAGATGGAGGAGAGGGAAGCTGAAAGAGAAAGAGATGCCATTGAAAGGCAGGAGAGGCGATGGAGAGAGATAGAGGAAAAGGAGGAAAGAAAAGAAAGAGAGCGAAGAGAGCATGAAAAGAGACTAGAACAGGAAGCCAGAGAAAGAGAAGAAAGAAGAGACCGAGAAGTGAGAGAGAGAGAAAGGAAGACAAAAGAGAGAGAGGAAAGATTTCTTCAGCTGTTAGAAATAATTGCAAAAAAATAAAGGAATCAAATGATAAACACTCTCTTTCATTTATTTGTTAGTAAGTTCACTGTGTCATGCTGGTTTTGCAAGTTTTATTACAAAGCACTTAATTCCCAGGGATTTGCAGTAGCTAGATTGTCAGTTGTAAAGTGCTTAATATGTGGCATTGAGTAATTCATATTTTTTAAGTGTTTTGTATATTTTGTAGCAGATTCCAGATGGTTTTTGAAACAAGTGCCGCACTGTAGAGAAATGCCCACACAACAAAATCACATAATTTTGGCAAAGTAGTATAATAGAGCTTAAAGCACTACCAAAAGGAAAAGTATTAAAAACATTTTTATTATAGTGTCATGATGAGGAAAGAAAATTAACTTCAGCAGCTTCAGTAAGGTAATTTTCACAGGTTTCTTAAGGATCTAAAGGGACTTTGATACTAGCAATTTCATTTGTAGGGCATCGCTTTAAAATAATTCAATGTATGTTCCTTTCAAAGCATGTGTACAAGATGAGGACTTTACACCTTGGGTCATTTTGGATTTGGATTTGAAGAAAATAGTTTGTAATTAAGCTCAAGTATGTGATATGTAGTTAGAATGTCAAAGATTTGGTATACACATTTACACACAGCCTAAGGCAGTGGGTTGCACTTTATTTTACAGTACGTGTACTAACATGTACTTATAGTGTACTTACAGTGTATTTATCTAAGAAAGTTCTGGTAATACAAGGTAACTACATGGGGTAGGGTTATGTTTAGGGGTAGGTTCAGGGTTAGTACCTAGTTATTACATAGTTATTGTAATTACTATAATAAGTACATAGTATGTACATGAGGAACAGGACTGTAAAATAAAGTGCTACCAGGCAGTGTGCCAGTGGTTGGTGGGTGTCACCTCTAGGGACCACTGTAGCTCCGAGATCCCCTGTCGATTAGCCTGGGTCTGCAATATCCCCAGTTACCATGTGCAGCCGCGAGGAGGCCCGACAGGAGTCTTGGTGATGAAGAGGCTTTGTCCAGCGGCAGTGAGCTGTAAGACAGAGGGATGCACACAGATAGCCATGCACCTCTCTAACTACTACTACTGCACTTGACGCATCACAGCACCCTGTGGGCTGTGCCCACACACACACACACACACACATATCTAACTGTTTACATAATAACTAACATAACTAACATAGACAAGCTGGAACACTGTCAATCTAAGAACAAGAACTGATTTTAACCTGTGTTAAGTGTCCTACAGGTAATCGTGCTCATGAAGAGCAGGCACACAGTTGCCAGGTGCAGACACCGCTGCAGCTAAATTGTCCCGCACGTGCTCTCCTGCGCTGGCTTCTGTGTTGCAGGGTTCAGATGGGCCATCATCATCCTCCGCAACTTCTGGATCAACTATGTCCCCATTAATAAGACAGAGGTTGTGGAGCACCGTGCAGCATGCAATGACATCTGGCACAAAAGCAGGGCTGACTTCCAGTGTCTTGAAAAAAATGGAACGCCAGCGCGTTTTCAGCATCCCGAAGGCCCTCTAGACGATGTTCCGTGCACGAGAATGCTTCCTTTTATAGGGAGCCTGTACAGCATTCTGTACAGGCTCTCTGTATGGCGTCATGAGGCAGATGGGCGCACTCAGGCAAGGATACCCACCATCTCCAAGGATGCATTTTCCTGCAGGTGGAAACAGGCGGCCAGTGTACAAAGGGCTGTTCTTCAGCACCCTGGCATCGTGCACAGACCCAGGATACCCCACAAAAATGTCGAGGAACTTCCCCTGGTGGTCAGTGATGGCCTGCAGCTGTACAGAATTAAAGAGCTTTCGATTAAAGTAGGACTGCACGTCACTTGGTGGTGGTTTGATGCGGATGTGACAGCCATCTATAGCACCAGCTACTACTCTGAAAGCTGGAGACCCTGCCAGCTGGGCAAAGCCTGCTCTCACTGCCTCCAGGTCATCCGCACTGGGGAAAGCGATGAGCTGCCTCAAAATCCGATGACTGCCTTGCTCATTCTGTGCACAATGTCGTGCACAGTAGACTTCGGGATGTCAAAGGCGAGTGACACTACCGGGTATGATGCTGCATGGGCCAGCCAGTAAAGGAACACCAGCAACTCAACATCCTTTTCCCAGCCATGGTCGCATTCAGGTTTCACTGCAGCAATCAAGGACTGGATGGACTGCCGTGAAAGTCGGAGGTTGGGGCGGAGGTCAGCTCCATCTTAAAAAATACAGCCGAAGAATTGGCACAGCAGCATTCAGGTGGCAGTAGGATGTAGGGCTCACAATCTGTAAACATGTATATAGTTTTATTTTAGAATACAACTTTAATTAACAAGATACTTGTTTCTTGTGATGGCTTATTTATAAATATAGTATGTCTGTATTTATATGTATACGATCCATTTCTTATGCATGGTGTATTTGAATATATGTATGTGTGTATATATTATATATATTATAAATATAATGAAGACATCAGATGTAAAAGCCTCTAAGTGTAAATTGAAATTTTCTCCTAGAATTATAGGAGAAATTATTAAAATATAAAAAATTAAAATCAAGTTTTGGCAAA
Organism: Carassius carassius; assembly: GCF_963082965.1. Classification (NCBI taxonomy): domain Eukaryota; kingdom Metazoa; phylum Chordata; class Actinopteri; order Cypriniformes; family Cyprinidae; genus Carassius; species Carassius carassius. The sequence continues at coordinate 1,570,919 of NC_081792.1, forward strand.
AATTTATAATTAAGTTGATCAAGCTTGTATATTTATGTTCAGTTATTTCACTAATGGTAATGAAAAAGAACAATTGCCATTAAAATTAAATAAAAATGTATCTTTATTGATTCATTCATTGATGGTAATTTCACAAGCTGAACATTATATATATATATATATATATATATATATATATATATATATATATATATACACACACACACGCATACAGGCACACTGCGTGGGCTATTACCATTAATGAATGAATCAATAGAGATACACACATAAGTTTCATATGTAACGTTATCTCTATTGATTCATTCGTGTTTATTCATCGATGGTAATAGCACAAGCAAATAAATTACTTTTTCCTTGCCAAAAATCAACATGTCATCGTTCAACATGTCATCGTTCGTTGTCATCGGTTTGTGTGTTTTTCTGAGGTAAAATTTATTAGCTAAATAAATGATGATACTTACGTTATTTGAGAAATTCCATAAAAGCTCTCGTCGAAGGCCTCCTCTGGATTGTGAGCTCGAATGACGTAAAAACGCAGATGAAGGCAGAAAGCAGAACTAAAAACATCGCTCGCAGTTGGTGCAGTCAGTGGAATGGGCTCTTTAAATTTTCGCTGTTATGATGTCACGTGACATGCTCTGGTGACAGCTTATGTCACGTGACATTTCCAATATGGCGCATGTAGTACGTCCGGACTCCATTCATACTACCCGTATTCATACTATATAGAACATACTTTTTTAACGGTCGTGAAGTACGTTCTAATTTAAATGTAGTACCTACTCACATAGTACGCGATTTCGGACGCAGCCCATGTTTCTAGTTAAGAAAGAAAGAAAGAATATTAGTTAGAAAGAAAGAAAGATCAGTTTGAAAGAAAAAGAAATAAAAAATATTAGATAGAAAGATTAGTTAGAAAGAAAGAAAAAGAAAAATAAGAAAGAAAAAAATGAATGAAAGAAAGAAAAGTCAAAAGAAATAAAAATGAAAAAAGAAAGATTAGAAAGAAAGAAAGATTAGTTAGAATGAAGGAAAGAAAGAAAGAAAGAAAGATTAGTTAGAAAGAAGGAAAGAAAGATTAGACAGAAAGAAAGATTAGTTAGAAAGAAGGAAAGAAAGATTAGACAGAAAGAAAGATTAGTTAGAAAGAAAGAAAAAAGAAACTTGAAAGAAAGATGGTTAGTTAGAAAGAAAGAAATATAGATTAGTTAGAAAAAAAGAAGGATAGATTAGTTAGAAAGAAAGATGGATTAGTTGGAAAGAAAGATAGATTAGTTGGAAAGAAAGAAAGATTAGTTGGAAAGAAAGAAAGATTAGTTAGAAAGAAAGATAGATTAGTTGGAAAGAAAGATAGATTAGTTAGAAAGAAAGAAAGATAGATAGATAGATAGATAGATAGATAGATAGATAGATAGATAGATAGATAGATAGATAGATAGATAGAAAGAAAGAAATATAGATTAGTTAGAAAAAAAGAAGGATAGATTAGTTAGAAAGAAAGATGGATTAGTTGGAAAGAAAGAAAGATTAGTTGGAAAGAAAGAAAAGATTAGTTAGAAAGAAAGATAGATTAGTTGGAAAGAAAGATAGATTAGTTAGAAAGAAAGAGATTAGTTAGAAAGAAAGAAAGATTAGTTAGAAAGAAAGATAGATTAGTTGGAAAGAAAGATAGATTAGTTAGAAAGAAAGAGATTAGTTAGAAAGAAAGAAAGATTAGTTAGAAAGAAAGAAAAAAGAAACTTGAAAGAAAGATGGTTAGTTAGAAAGAAAGAAAGATTAGTTAGAAAGAAAGAAAAAAGAAACTTGAAAGAAAGATGGTTAGTTAGAAAGAAAGAAATATAGATTAGTTAGAAAGAAAGAAAAAAGAAACTTGAAAGAAAGATGGATTAGTTAGAAAGAAGGAAAGAAAGATTAGACAGAAAGAAAGATTAGTTAGAAAGAAAGAAAAAAGAAACTTGAAAGAAAGAAAGATTAGTTAGAAAGAAGGAAAGAAAGATTAGACAGAAAGAAAGATTAGTTAGAAAGAAAGAAAAAAGAAACTTGAAAGAAAGATGGTTAGTTAGAAAGAAAGAAATATAGATTAGTTAGAAAGAAAGAAAAAAGAAACTTGAAAGAAAGATGGTTAGTTAGAAAGAAAGAAATATAGATTAGTTAGAAAGAAAGAAAAAAGAAACTTGAAAGAAAGATGGTTAGTTAGAAAGAAAGAAATATAGATTAGTTAGAAAAAAAGAAGGATAGATTAGTTAGAAAGAAAGATGGATTAGTTGGAAAGAAAGATAGATTAGTTGGAAAGAAAGAAAGATTAAATGGAAAGAAAGAAAGATTAGTTAGAAAGAAAGATAGATTAGTTGGAAAGAAAGATAGATTAGTTAGAAAAAAGATAGATAGATAGATAGATAGATAGATAGATAGATAGATAGATAGATAGATAGATAGATAGATAGATAGATAGATAGATAGATAGATATCGTAAACCATGTTGTAACATTTCTCGAGGGTGGCGCACTGGTGCTATTTTCAAATTCGAATCATAACGAGCGCTGGCTTTGACTGTGACTGTCGCTGTTGCTGAGAATGAAGATGAAGATCAACTGATAAAGGGCTGAATTTGGATATGTTTCTTGCAAACATCTGGATTCTAAAGATATGGAGTACAGCAAACAAATAAAATGGATGTGATTTGTAATTTTATGCTGTGCTTCTGTGTATCTATGGTTGTATTGTCGGTAATTGGATAGGAGAAAATCGCAAAAATATTACAAAATGGTTAAACAATTACATAAATTGTATTCATTTTAAGGTTTCAAAGTGTAGTCTCGTTTAACATTATGTAATCCCCCGAAACGTGTTTGCAGCATGCACAGAAATGTTATTTCCTATTAAGTAGATGAGTAAACTGCTTTCAATAAATTCAATAAAAACATGTATTGATATGACAATTAAATACAACAGATTTAAATCATTAAAGCCACGATTTTAATATTAATACATGGGAATTCATATACATTCACACTTTACGTCACTTTGCGTGAGCTTGTGCAAACTACTGTGTTCCCCTGCTGCAGCCATGCTGACCAGCCACGCCGGCAGCCGCCGCCTCCACTAAACAAACACAAACGATCCCCAATAAACACTGTCCCTCTAAAAAACTCCTCAAAGCATCAACAGAAAAACAAAAGTTTGGGGGAAAAAAAGAGAATTAGATAATAAGGACAGGTTGGAATGAAGGTCTAAAGCATATTACAGTAATAGTTTATATGAACATGAAAATTCTCCCATGTGATTTTCTTTCTAATATAACAGATGTTTTGTAGTATGTCCAAGTGGCTATTTTCCATTTAATTAAAGCATATAGGGATTAAAGCTGATGAGCCTCAAAAATGGCAAAAAGCCTCTTAAATTAGTCTGTATGGTCAAAATTTACGTGAGGAACTGACCCAATTTTCCAATGTTTTGTAGTTTTTGCACTTGTATTAGTGATGTCCGGTTCGAGAACGAATCATTCGATGTAACCGGATCTTTTTGAACCAGTTCACCAAATCGAACTGAATCGTTTGAAACGGTTCACGTCTCCAATAAGCATAATCCACAAATTACTTAAACTGATAACTTTTTTAACATGACTGACACTCCCTCTGAGTCAGAATAAACCAATATCCCGGAGTAATTAATTTACTCAAACAGTACACTGACTGAAGTGCTGTGAAGAGAGAACTGAAGATGAACACCGAGCCGAGCCAGATGACGAACGAACACGCCCACTGCTGGAGCAGTTCTCGTTCTTGAGTCAAGAACCGGTTGCATCGGTTTTCGGATCACCAGTACACTGAACGAAAATCGTTTCTGTCGGACGCGTCCGATTTGAGAACCGATGAGCTGATTCTCATTCTCGAGTCAAGAACCGGTTGCATCGGTTTTCGGATCACCAGTACACTGAACCGAAAACCGTTTCTTTCGGATGCGTCCGATTTGAGAACCGATGATACTGCACATGCATGTAATTTTTCAAGTATTTTGTTAAACATCGGAAAGTGTGATAAAATAACTATATTTTATTTTGCTTTTTTTTTTTTTTTAAGATGAATGTTTCTAATCTGTATATTGTAGATAATGTATAGGCCAAAGGGGTTTTCAGGGAAGTTGGACAATAATTAAGACTCTTAATGTTTAATAGGAATAAGGGATGATTTATGAAATATCTGTACTGTATAAGTTAATGATGACACATTCACAAATTGAGTTTGTAGTAAACAGAACATGAACACGAGTAGAGCAGCTGATGATACTGAACTGCAGCACATGCCAGTTAGATTGATTCTTGTTCTCGAGTTAAGAACTGGTTGCATCGGTTTTCGGATCATCAGTACACTGAACCAAAACCGTTTCTTTCGGACGCGTCCGATTCGATAGCCGAGGAGCTGATGGTACTGTGCATGTGTGATTCAGCGTGAAGCAGACTGACACACAGAGCGTCTGAACCTAACTGACTCTTTTGGTGATTGATTCTGAACTGATTCTGTGCTAATGTTATGAGCGCGGGTAAACCGAGGGCTTGGATGAGGGGCAATCTGGCGAAACGTAAATTCATTTACAGTTTTTCTCGATTGGTTTGGCTCATTTCTTGAAACCGAGATGACATTCTCAAAACCATAAGGTCATTTGGCCAAACAGTCTTACAGTTCTGCTCAACATTATAGCTCACTAGCAAAATCAAATATCTTTCCCCAAACTCTTCTTCCATGCTTCAAAAGCAGGTTCCTTTCCCATATAAAAGGTCAGTACAGTCAAAATAGCACAGATCCTTCTCAATTGCCTTGGCACATGTGCATTCATTTAGTGCTTTTGTCAAAATAACCTGGATGGTTTAGCACAACACCATGGATCCCCTGCAAAAGCTCATATCTCTCCCAAAACAGTTTATCCATGTGTCAAAACTAAATATCCTTCTCATATAAATAGTCAATGCCCCCAAAATGCATTATACCTTTGGCATTGTTTAAGCACTGCAAGTCAAAATGCTTAGACGTTTTGTCACTGAGGCACAGGTCTAGCAACAGAATACCACTATGAATAAAACTAAAAGATTTTACAGTAAAATCAGCCTCCAATAAACCACTCATACTCAAGGAAACTGTAAACATTTTTATTCGTACAAAGAAATGTTAACATTAGAGAACATACTGTGAAAAGAAAACATATACAGGATTCTGTAAATGTGAACAGTTATAAACTCAAAAAAAAAAAAACTCTAGCCTACCATACAGTAAATAAAGTTTCAGAACTATAGTACAGTAATATTTTCAGTGGTCGCCATTGTCACCCTCTCTTTCCTGGCCACCATCCTCATCCTCCTGGCCATCGACGCGCTGCTCTCTGTTAGGCCATAAATTCTCATCCACATCGCAACGGATATTTTCTCTTGCGATGCAGCGAGGGAAGAAACGGCGTGAATGTCTCAACCATCCCCTACATTGATCCCCTGTGATGTCCTCACATGCAGCATCCATTGCATGCAGCAGGGCCCTCTGGTCTTGAGCCTGATGCTCATACACCCTCCACCTCCAAGCTGAAAAAAACTCCTCAATTGGATTTAGTACTGTCATAAATTTATCAAATGTTCCAAGAAATTCTTTCATGGTATTATATCTTTGACTAATTTTGACAGTTGAACAGACAATTGTGCATATGATGACTTACACAATGAAACCATGCTGATATGTTTTGGAGAGAGTAACCATTTCACTGAAAAATCAACTAATCAGTTTAGATCAGCAAGATCTATTTATTTGGAAAATGTGCTAAATGTGGGCTCATTGTGCTAACTGTAGCTACTTGTACATAATCATTTGAAAAAAAGCACAGAGTCACTTGAGACATGTACTAAAGCATTTGCAATTTGATGAAACCAATGAAAAATGACATTCTGTTGTGAACAATTGCAAGGTGGTTTGGAGATTTGTCCATGTTATTTTGAGAATGTCATCTCTGTTTCAAGAAATGAGCCAAACCAATCGAGAAAAACTGTAATAAAAAAAAAAAAATCGCAATGGATTATGTATAGTAAGTCGATCATGGTTTCTGCGCTGATGACACCTAATTTATTTACTTTATATCTTCAAGACTTAAATCCTCGAATGCACATGATTGCTGTTACTGTATTTGGGTGCGTTGTTGCAAAACTCAAATGTAAAATTTTCATGATTATGACGTTTTTAACTGACTAAAGTTATGATTACTGACTTATACATATATATATATATATATATATATAGAGCGTAAAAGAACCGCTGAACCGTTTTTTTCAACCGGTTCGGAAAAGAATCGAACTTTCCATCACTAACTTGTATACATTTGAATATGGCACATCAGAGCATGTTTGAGTGGTTTGACATCAATCAAACTGGCAGCATGTGCATGGATGAGCCCAATTTGACCATGCATATGGTGCACTGGAGGAGTACAAATACAACAACATGATGTACAACATGAAGGCAAGTAAACAATGACTTAATTTTGGGTTAAGTGTACATAAAAATAATATCTATAACCTTATTATTAGGAATAGTTTAATACAGGTGTGTTCCACCTGTGGTAATAATCTCTTTAATGCACAGCCGCCATGTGGATGATTATGGTTTATGGTTGCCAAGCAACAATGTCACTGGGCGCATTAATATATAGAGGACGTGTGTTGTATTCACAAGTGTTCATTTATCTAATTGAATTCTCAGGATGATGGGAAAAATTCTGAACATCGCTGGAACCAGATACTAAAAAAGCAATATGTAACTTGCTTATTCTTCCAAACAGAATCCTCATTGTGAAGCTCTGTGATGAATATTGTGTTCCTTTCACACACTTCATTCTCAGGTTTTCCCAATATTCTACAGTTCATGAATGGCAGACAGAGCAGCTGCCCTCAGATGAAGACAGGAGGAAAGAAGAGCACATTTTTCACTCTGCCACTTTGCATGAATAGGGTATAAACATTGATGAGTTTTGCCAAATGTACAGCCAAAATCATGCACACATGCAGTTTAAACCATTATTGTCGAGAACAAGTCAGTCTTTTGTTCGTTATCTGGTTCGGCTCGGTGTTCATCTTCAGTTCTCTCTTCACAGCAGTTCAGTCAGTGTACTGTTTGAGTAACGTTAAATGAATTACTCCAGGATATTGGTTTGTTTGAACGCCAAGGGAGTGTCAGCCACATTTAAAAAGTTAACAGCTTAAGTCATTTGTGGATTAATGCGTATTGGAGACGCAAACCATTTAAAATGATTCAGTTCGATTTGGTGAACTGGTTGAAAAAGATCCGGTTACATTGAATGATTCGTTCTCGAACCGGATATGACAAACTGCTTTGTTTTGAACTCTCTCAAGAGAAGACAATGCTGAATAAAGCATTGTTTTTGCTATTTTTGGACCAAAATGTATTTTCGATGCTTCAAAATATTCTAACTGACCCTCTGATGTCACATGGACTACTTTGATGATGTTTTTCTTACCTTTCTGGACATGGACAGTATACCGTACACACAGCTTCAATGGAGGGACTGAGAGCTCTCAGACTAAATCTAAAATATCTTAAACAGAAGATAAACGGAGGTCTCACGGGTTTGGAACGACATGAGGGTGAGTTATTAATTACATAATTTTGATTATTGGGTGAACTAACACTTTAACTACTAGCTAGCAACAGCACATTAGCATGCTAATGCATCCCAGTGTCAACTATATTAGTGTCAACAAAAATGTGTTTTTCCAAAACCAACGTGTTCAATTAAATACTATTCATTTCCATATGTAAACAAATATGACAGTTGAATTGATCATTTTATTACAATAACCCCTGAATGTTGGATCTTGACTAATGCTGTTAATGCTAGAATTTGAAAAGCTTGATAAATGCTTGAAATATTTCCTCACCATGGAAAGAGTTGAACTGATGTCACTTCCTGAGTGGTACATTTTTATGCAAAAGTGGGGCAAAAAGGACACAAACATGTCAAGGATTTCCGGGTGATCAGTCCTAAAAAAAAGAAAGGAAAAAGAACACCAAGCACCGTGAGAAGAATATGTCAGCTTTTTCAGAGTTTCTGTGGACAGAACAGATTGATCTGACAGAACCATATTGTGCTGAGTCGAAATCATTTGGGCTGCTAGTAAAAAGGTTACACCCAACAGAACTCGATGGCTTTGATGAGGGTGTGAATATTTCTGAATCATCTTTGTTTAGTTGCAAGCTGTGAAAGTGCTATGGTTAAACCATCTGCACATTGTCTTAGCTGCAGTTTGTCAGCATGCTCCGTTATGATTGATGTGCAATCATACCAGCCAATGACAGAATACACGGCTGGATCCTATTTTAATCTCAGTTCATCACATAGTGGCCATTTTTTAAGACTACAGCAGTATGAGTGCAATTAAGCTTTTTATGAGTTCATGCTGTGATTAATTTCCTCTCAACATGAATTCATGAGGAAACTTAATCCTGCTAATATAAAGTCTATGAGAATTTTCAACAAAACAATCTTCAATAACCCGGAAATGACCTCCAAAGACATTTCTATAGATGTAGTCAAAAGAAACAGACACACAGTTAACAGCTTTTGTTGACCATGTCTTCTATATGTCAGTGAAATATCACTGATCATTTTAAATGTGTCTTAAAGCATGTAGTTAAGGACATAATGTTTGCATTTGCATTCATAGTCTTGATGGGTTCTTCGATCAATCAGTCGAGTCCTCTCAGTGGAAACGAGCCATCATGCCTTTGATTGCTGGCAATGGACCTTTACCATGTTCCTATAATGACAAGCAATTTCCCAGGAGCTGCTATTGTACCTAACATGAAGTACATTAAACATAGTCCAACATGGTTGTGTCACGATTGAGTGCCATACAGTGCTGGTATGTGCATCAGTTCCACTTAATCTTTTGATATATCACACATATTACATGTAGAAGAAATGATAGCTAATTTTACATAAGAGGTTGTCACAGTTGTCACATTGGTGTTTGACATTTTTAAGTCAAAAGTCCAGTAACCCAAATATTCTCCATGTCTTTGGGCTTCAAGGAATTCATAAAACCACACTGACATGCAATCATGCAAAACTCAAGTGCTCTAAAGAGAATAGCGTTTTCTCCATCCATCCATCCATCTTCTTCCGCTTATCCGGGGCCGGGTCGCGGGGGCAGCAGTCTAAGCAGAGAACCCCAGACTTCCCTCTCCCTAGACACTTCCTCCAGCTCTTCTGGGGGGACACCGAGGCGTTCCCAGGCCAGCCGGGAGACATAGTCTCTCCAGCGTGTCCTAGGTCTTCCCCGGGGTCTCCTCCCAGTGGGACGCGCCCGGAACACCTTCCCTGGAAGGCGTCCAGGAGGCATCCGGAACAGATGCCCGAGCCACCTCAGCTGACCCCTCTCGATGTGGAGGAGCAGCGGCTCTACTCTGAGCTCCTCCCGGGTGACTGAGCTTCTCACCCTATCTCTAAGGGATCGCCCAGCCACCCTGCGGAGAAAGCTCATTTCGGCCGCCTGTATCCGGGATCTTGTCCTTTCGGTCATGACCCAAAGCTCATGACCATAGGTGAGAGTAGGAACGTAGATTGACCGGTAAATCGAGAGCTTCGCCTTGCGGCTCAGCTCTTTCTTCACCACGACAGACCGGTACATCGACCGCATTACTGCAGAAGCTGCACCGATCCGTCTGTCAATCTCCCGTTCCATCCTTCCCTCACTCGTGAACAAGACCCCAAGATACTTAAACTCCTCCACTTGAGGCAGGAACTCTCCACCAACCTGAAGTGGGCAAGCCACCCTTTTCCGACTGAGGACCATGGCCTCGGATTTGGAGGTGCTGATTCTCATCCCAGCCGCTTCACACTCGGCTGCAAACCGTCCCAGTGCATGCTGAAGGTCCTGGCTTGATGAAGCCAACACGACAACATCATCCGCAAAGAGCAGAGACGAAATCGTGTTGTCACCAAACCTGACCCCCTCCGGCCCCTGGCTGCGCCTAAAAATTCTGTCCATAAAAATCATGAACAGAACCGGCGACAAAGGGCAGCCCTGCCGGAGTCCAACACGTACCGGGAACAAGTCTGACTTACTGCTGGCAATACGAACCAAGCTCCTGCTCTGGTCGTACAGGGACCGGATAGCCCTTAGCAAAGGGCCCCGGACCCCATACTCCCGGAGCACCCTCCACAGGCCGCCGCGAGGGACACAGTCGAATGCCTTCTCCAAATCCACAAAGCACATGTGGACTGGTTGGGCAAACTCCCATGAACCCTCCAGCACCCCGTAGAGGGTATAGAGCTGGTCCAGTGTTCCACGGCCTGGATGAAAACCACACTGTTCCTCCTGAATCCGAGGTTCTACTATCGGCCGGATTCTCCTCTCCAGTACCCTGGCATAGACTTTCCCAGGGAGGCTGAGAAGTGTGATCCCCCTGTAGTTGGAACACACCCTCCGGTCCCCCTTCTTAAAAAGAGGGACCACCACCCCGGTCTGCCATCCCAGAGGCACCGTCCCCGACTGCCACGCGATGCTGCAGAGGCGTGTCAGCCAAGACAGCCCCACAACATCCAGAGACTTGAGGTACTCAGGGCGGATCTCATCCACCCCCGGTGCCTTGCCACCGAGGAGTTTCTTGACTACCTCGGTGACTTCAGCTTGGGTGATGGACGAGTCCACATCTGAGCCCTCAGCCTCTGCTTCCTCAATGGAAGACGTGACAGCGGGATTGAGGAGATCCTCGAAGTATTCCTTCCACCGTCCAACGACATCCCCAGTTGAGGTCAACAGCTCCCCACCTCTACTGTAAACAGCATTGGTAGGGCACTGCTTCCCTCTCCTGAGGCGCCGGACGGTTTGCCAGAATCTCTTCGAGGCCGACCGATAGTCCTTCTCCATGGCCTCACCGAACTCCTCCCAGGCCCGAGTTTTTGCCTCCACAACCACCCGGGCTGCAGTCCGCTTGGCCTGCCGGTACCTATCAGCTGCCTCAGGAGTCCCACAAGCCAACCAGGCCCAATAGGACTCCTTCTTCAGCTTGACGGCATCCCTTACTTCCGGTGTCCACCACCGGGTTCGGGGATTGCCGCCTCGACAGGCACCAGAGACCTTACGGCCACAGCTCCGAGCGGCCGCTTCGACAATGGAGGTGGAGAACATGGTCCACTCGGACTCAATATCTCCAGCCTCCCTCGGGATCCGGTCGAAGCTCTGCCGGAGGTGGGAGTTGAAGATCTCTCTGACAGGAGGCTCTGCCAAACGTTCCCAGCAGACCCTCACAGTACGTTTGGGTCTGCCGAGTCTGTCCAGCTTTCTCCCCCGCCATCGGATCCAACTCACCACCAGGTGGTTATCAGTTGACAGCTCCGCCCCTCTCTTCACCCGAGTGTCCAAGACATACGGCCGGAGGTCGGATGAAACGACCACAAAGTCGATCATCGACCTACGGCCTAGGGTGTCATGGTGCCACGTGTACTGATGGACACCCTTATGCTTGAACATGGTGTTCGTTATGGACAAGCTGTAACTAGCACAGAAGTCCAATAACTGAACACCACTCGGGTTCAGATCAGGGGGGCCGTTCCTCCCAATCACGCCCCTCCAGGTGTCACTGTCGTTGCCCACGTGGGCGTTGAAATCCCCCAGTAAAACGACGGAGTCCCCAGTCGGAGCACTTTCCAGCACCCCTCCCAGAGACTCCAAGAAGGCCGGGTACTCTGCACTGCCGTTCGGCCCGTAGGCACAAACGACAGTGAGAGACCTATCCGCGACCCGAAGGCACAGGGAAGCGACCCTCTCGTTCACCGGGGTAAACTCCAACACATGGCAGCTGAGCTGGGGGGCTATAAGCAGACCCACACCAGCCCGCCGCCTCTCACCATGGGCAACTCCAGAGTGGTGAAGAGTCCATCCTCTCTCGAGGAGTGTGGTTCCAGAGCCCAAGCTGTGCGTAGAGGTGATCCCGACTATCGCTAGTCGGAACCTCTCAACCTCACGCACAATCTCGGGCTCCTTTCCCGCCAGTGAGGTGACATTCCACGTCCCTAGAGCTAGTTTCCGTGTCCAGGGATCGGGCTGTCGAGGCCCCCGCCTTCGATTGCTGCCCGATTCTCTAAGCACCGGCCCCTTACAGTCCCTCCTGTAGGTGGTGAGCCCACGGGAAGGCGGCCCCATGTCGCTCCTTCGGGCTGAGCCCGGCCGGACCCCGTGGGGGGAGGCCTGGCCACCAGGCGCTCGCATACGAGCCCCAACCCCGGGCCTGGCTCCAGGGTGGGGCCCCGGCTGCGCCATACCGGGCGACGTCACGGTCCTTTTATGTGATCTTTTCATAAGGGGTTTGTGAACCGCTCTTAGTCTGACCCGTCGCCTAGGACCTGTTTGCCTTGGGAGACCCTACCAGGGGCATATAGCCCCGGACAACATAGCTCCTAGGGTCATTCGGGTACTCAAACCCCTCCACCACGTTAAGGTGGCAGTTCAAGGAGGAGTTTCTCGTTTTCTCTTCTTTTTTTTTTTTTCTTTTCATATCAGCTCTTTGCAAATAAATTGGGATTACAATATTTGTTGTCCAAAAACATCGCTGTGTTTTCTCTATTGTATTAGATTTAATGGAATGTTGATAAATAATGACATGTAAATCAGGTGATATTCAGGTGAAAAATAAACACGTTTTAGAGAGAGAGTATAAATGTAGCTGACTCCTGGGAATGACCTTGACTTTGAAATGCACATTTCTGAAACCGCTAACTGACCTTCAGATATGCTAAAAACCCAGTTCTAGGATTTTTTTTTTTTTTTAATGGTGCGTGTTTAAAATGCCAAAAATACAACAACACATGCAGGACTGGAAATAGGTGGAAGGAGTGAAGCTAGGATGAAGCAAATCCAGGAAGCAAATTTTAAATGTAGCAGGATCATCTGTACAGTCGTGGCCAAAAGTTTTGAGAATTACATAAATATTGGAAATTGGAAAAGTTGCTACTTAGGTTTTTATAATAGCAATTTGCATTAACTCCAGAATGTTATGAAGAGTGATCAGATGAATTGCATAGTCCTTCTTTGCCATGAAAATTAACTTAATCCCAAAAAAACCTTACCACTGCATTTCATTGCTGTCATTAAATGACCTGCTGCATCGTTTTGTTAACTCAGGTGAGAATGTTGACGAGCACAAGGCTGGAGATCATTATGTCAGGCTGATTGGGTTAGAATGGCAGACTTGACATGTTAAAAAGAGGGTGATGCTTGAAATCATTGTTCTTCCATTGTTAACCATGGTGATCTGCAAAGAAACGCGTGCAGCCATCATTGTGTTGCATAAAAATGACTTCACAGTCAAGGATATTGTGGCTACTAAGATTGCACCTAAATCAACAATTTATAGGATCATCAAGAACTTCAAGGAAAGAGGTTCAATTCTTGTAAAGAAGGCTTCAGGGCGTCCAAGAAAGTCCAGCAAGCGCCAGGATCGTCTCCTAACGATGATTCAGCTGCGGGATCGGAGTGCCACCAGTGCAGAGCTTGCTCAGGAATGGCAGCAGGCAGGTGTGAGCGCATCTGCACGCACAGTGAGGTGAAGACTTTTGGAAGATGGCCTGGTGTCAAGAAGGGCAGCAAAGAAGCCACTTCTCTCCAAAAAACATCAGGGACAGATTGATCTTCTGCAGAAAGTATAGTGAATGGACTGCTGAGGACTGGGGCAAAGTCATATTCTCCGATGAAGCCCCTTTCCGATTGTTTGGGGCATCTGGAAAAAGGCTTGTCCGGAGAAGAAAAGGTGAGCGCTACCATCAGTCCTGTGTCATGCCAACAGTAAAGCATCGTGACACCATTCATGTGTGGGGTTGCTTCTCATCCAAGGGAGTGGGCCCACTCACAATTCTGCCCAAAAACACAGCCATGATTAAAGAATGGTACCAAAACACCCTCCAACAGCAACTTCTTACAACAATCCAACAACAGTTTGGTGAAGAACAGTGCATTTTCCAGCATGATGGAGCACCGTGCCATAAGGCAAAAGTGATAACTAAGTGGCTCGGGGACCAGAATGTTGAAATTTTGGGTCCATGGCCTGGAAACTCTCCAGATCTTAATCCCATTGAGAACTTGTGGTCAATCCTCAAGAGGCGGGTGGACAAACAAAAACCCACTAATTCTGACAAACTCCAAGAAGTGATTATGAAAGAATGGGTTGCTATCAGTCAGGATTTGGCCCAGAAGTTGATTGAGAGCATGCCCAGTCGAATTGCAGAGGTCCTGAAAAAGAAGAATATTTATGTAATTCTCAAAACTTTTGGCCAAGACTGTATCTGTTGGAACATCTGTGAATGTGCAGGCAATAACAAAAGAAACTTTGACATGGGTAAATCAAGTTCAAGTCTGCTTTATTGTCAATTCTTCCACATGTACAGTACATACATACAGAGAATCGAAATTGCGTTACTCTCAGACCCCCGGTGCACACAGATAACATTAACATTAAAGCCTAAAAATCTAGATCAAAATATAAAATGTAGATACAACTATACAATAAGGGAATGTTAAAAAAGACATATAATAAAATTAAAAATAAAGTTAAATAAAGCAGCGCAAGGCAAATGGCAGATAGAGTGCAAATCAATGAAGTGAACAACTGTGCAGATAAAAGATTATTTAGTGCAAAAACAAAAGCTTATTAAGTCTGATTAAAGTGGCAAAGGGCTCAAAGTTATTTTATTTAACTGACTGACGAGGTAGTGGAATGATGTCAGTTCCATGGAGAATGAGGTAGTGAGCAGACCAATGCTGCACAAAGTGACTGGTGCATGTCAACGTATATAAGTGGGGGGGAGGGATCTGGGGGTGGGGGTTCATAGTTCAGTGGGGCCTGGGGCAGAAGAGGGGAGGGGGGGCAAGTTCTGGAGTGAGTTCAGCTTCCTGACAGCCTGGTGGATGAAGCTGTCCTTCAGTCTGCTGGTCCTGGCCTGGAGACTCCGCAGTCTCCTCCCTGATGGCAGCAGGCTGAAGAAGCTGTGTGATGGGTGGGTGGGATCACCTGCGATGCAGAGGGCTTTGCGGGTGAGACGGGTTCCATAAATGTCCTGGAGGGAGGGGAGAGAGACACCAATGATCTTCTCAGCTGCTCTCACTATGCGTTGCAGAGTCTTTCGGCAGGACGCGTTGCAGGCGCCATACCACACAGTGATCCAGCTCGACAGGATGCTCTCGATGGTGCCTCTGTAGAAGGTGTACATGATGGGGGCGGGGCTCTGGCTCTCCTCAGTTTGCGGATGAAGTAGAGACGCTGATTTGATTTCTTGGCCAGTGCTGCTGTGTTTTCAGTCCGGGAGAGGTCCTCTGTGATGTGCACACCCAGGAATGTGTGCTCACTCTCTCCACAGTCGCACCGTTGATGGTCAGAGGAACGTGCTGAGTGTGTGCTCTCCTGAAGTCTACAACAATCTCCTTCATCTTCTCCACGTTCAGAGAGAGATTGTTGTCACTGCACCACCCGGCCAGACGGCTCACCTCGCTCCTGTAGTTTGTCTCATCTTTGTTGCTAATGAGACCCACCACAGTCGTGTCATCTGCAAACTTAATAAAAAGGTTGGAGTTGTGTGAAGGTGTGCAGTCATGGGTCAGCAGAGTGAAGAGGAGGGGGCTCAGCACACATCCTTGGGGGGCCCCAGTGTTCAGTGTGATGGTGCCGGATGTGTTTCTGCCGACCCGTACTGCCTGAGGTCTTCCAGTCAGAAAGTCCAACAGCCAGTTGCACAGCGAAGTGTTGAGCCCCAGTTGGATCAGTTTGTAAATGAGCTGTTGAGGGATGATTGTGTTGAATGCTGAACTGAAGTCAATGAACAGCATTCTGACATATGAGTCCTTTTTGTCCAGATGTGTGAGTGCTGAGTGGAGGGTAGTGGAGATGGCATCATCGGTCGAGCGGTTGGACCGATATGCAAACTGGAAGGGGTCCAGGGAGGGGGGGAGGGCAGACTTGATGTGGTGCATGACTAGCCGTTCAAAGCACTTCATGAAAATGGGGGTAAGTGCAACAGGATGGTAGTCATTGAAGCAGGATGGAGATGGCTTCTTCTGGAGTGGAGTCTTCTGTGCAGTGGTGCTGTTTTGTTGCTCAAAGCGAGCGAAGAAGGTGTTCAGCTCATTTAGCAGAGAGATGTTGTTGTCACAGGTCCGTGGTGGGGGCTCGTAATGGTCTGTATCCCCTGCCACAGGTTCCTAGTGTCTCTGCTGTCGCTGAATTGATGAGATATCCTCCTGGAGTGTTGTCTCTTAGCCTCTCTGATGCCGCGGAACAGGTTGGCCCTGGCTGTTCTCAGGCCCACCTCATCTCCAGCTCTGAAGGCAACGTTCTGTGTCTTCAGAAGTTTGTAGACCTCCCCTGTCATCCACGGCTTCTGGTTGGCCCGGACAGTGATGGTTTTTGTGACCGTTACTGTGGCGAGTGGGGCGGGGCCGAGGGACGTGGGAACAAGGAGTGAGGCCGGCAATGATTGGGCAAATCAGTGGCACCTGCGGCCCACCGCCGGTCTCGAGTCCCACGTAGGAGATGGAAGGATATAAAACTGGAGCGACGACAGTGAAGGATGAGAGAGGACCAGGCCTGGGCTTTTAGTTGTGTTTTGGTTTGTATTTGAGCGCACCAGTCGTCCGTGAGGGGCTGGTGCGCTGTTTTGTGTTTATTTTGTATTATTACAATGTTTTTGATTGTCCGCCGGTTCCCGCCTCCTCCTTCCAGATGAATATGAAGGTTTAACACATTACAGTTACATCATAAATACACTTGTTGATGTAGGCAGTGACAGTCTCTGAGTACTCCTGGAGGTCATTGGTGTTATTGAATGTGGCAGCCTGCTTAAACATGTCCCAGTCAGTTGTGTTGAAGCAGTCTTGAAGAACCTCTGATGATCCTTCTGGCCACACTTTAATCTGTTTGTGAACTGGTTTGGCGACTTTAATGAGTGGTCTGTATGCAGGCATTAGCATGACAGTGATGTGGTCTGAGGCTCCGAGGTGGGGGAGGGGGAGGGCTTTGTAAGCTTCTCTCTGTGTGGTGTAAACAAAGTCCAAAATGTTATTACCTTGTGTTGGAAAGTTAATGTGTTGGTGTATTTTTGGAAACACAATCTTTAAGTCAGCATGGTTGAAATCCCCAGCTATGATGAGAAAAGCATCGGGGTGTGCTGTCTGCTGCTCACTGATGTGCTGGTACAGTTCATTTAATGCATCGTTCCTGTTGCTGATAATGTTGAACGGGGGAATGTACACTGAAATGAGCAGTATAGCAATATATTCCCTCAGCAGATAGAACGGCCGGCACTTAATAATCATAAACTCCACCAGGGGTGAGCAGTGTTTGCTGATCATAACAGTATCGCGGCACCACACGTCATTTATGTAAACACAAAGCCCGCCGACGCAGGTTTTTCCTCCAGCGACGAGAGCTCTGTCCGCACGATAGCACGTCAGCTGGTCGAGCTGAATAGCGCCGTCTGGAACGCTGTTGCTGAGCCATGTTTCCGTGAACACAAAAACACAACAGTCTCTTACAGTCCTCTGAGTTGAGCGTAGTAATCGAATGTAGTCCAGTTTATTGTCAAACGAGCGTACGTTAGCCAGTAAGATGGTGGGGATAGATGGCTTGTGTGGGTTAGCCGTTAGCCTAGCTCGGATACCTCCTCGCTTCCCCCTCTTCTGCTTCCTCTCACACCGCTTGTGGTGCCTCCGCTGTGGGCGAGATGCAGTAGTGGGGGTCGGTGATGGTGAAGGCCTCCGTAGCAGACCGAGATCCCGTAGCTGTTCTGCTTCCGTGGAGTTTAACTGTAAAAATGTGGTTCTATCGACATCGACGCACCGCCATCTTGGTTAAATATGTGCATTCATGTGTGAAATTTGCATAAAATTCAAGGCACATGAAATTCAAGAACTGGGCTGCATTTCTCCAAAGCATCATAAGCCTAAGATCATAAAAACAATCATACAACTGATTTTAGTATAACGGTCTGTTTCCCAAAAGCTAACTTAAGTAGCACTTGAAAATCATCGTAGTCCATCTTAAGAAGACAGTTATGAGGTCAGTTGCAGGACAACCAGCAAATTGCACCTTCATCTTTATTCAAGTGCAGTGTGATTTACAAAGTTTTGATTGTACTTCTCTTTACTACTCTTTTTTTTTCTTTCTTTTTATTTTTTATTTTTTGCATAAATGAATTTATAAATTAAATAATGACAAATAAAAGGGAAGAAAATGTAAAATAAATAAATAAAAATACACATGATATCATAAATATGTAAACATAGATTAGTGCTGATAAACGTTTTTGTCTGTACCTATAGAAATGTATTGGCTAAATTAAGTATAAACATATTTTATAAGTATTTATAAGTATAAATATTTGTGCTACTATCACCCTTAAGATATAAACTTTATATATTAATAATATCTAAACTTACATTTTTATGTTTGAAAATAAGTCATAAGAATTCTTATTGTATTTTATTGGGCCTTAGGCCTTGGGTTGTTCGTAAAGGGTCTGGACTCTCAGACTTGCACTCTCAGACACTTGTGCTTCCGCTAGCGACATCACTTGCAGTGTTTATTTTTTTATTTTGTTCTATTTATTGATAACTTTTTGTTTGAATCTCTCACCATTTTACAACAGTAGCCAGGTGGTGAAGACAAGAAAAAAGAAACTAAATTACAAAGTCACTTGTAATCGCCACTTGCACTCTCCGCTTCCTGTGACTTCATTTTAAAAGGATCAACTCCATACGGCAGCTCAGGCAAGCAGACGAGTACATAACGCAGTGCGTTAAATTGTACATTAAACTTTTTCCTCCTATAGAAAATCATTAAAAATAAAATGTATAATGTAGCTTAATGGACAAAGACAGTGGTATAAACGAGTTGTAGACAGTTTATTCTATATGGAAAAATGCTTAACGCAAAACTTTGCGTGTTGCATTTATTCTGGGCTCACCTGCTTGCCTGTACATATAAGTTATGTATTTTAATAATGTAGAGAAGCATATAAAGTTTGGCTTTTATCATCTTAGTCCATTATGCCACATTTTGCGGTATGTGAGGAAAATACGACATATATTTTCATTAAAATAATGAACTGGATATTTAATTTGATATTTTAATAGCATCTTAATATATTAAGCCATGTTAAGTGTTTATGTTTTTCTACAGGAGGAAAATGCTTAATGAGAGACTTTGCGCAAGCGTTCATATTCTGAGGTTCTGGCCACGGATTTGCCGGTCTTGTCTTTTTCTTGCAGGACCCTGTACTTTATAGTACTAACCTAGGTTTAATCGTTTAATCACCACCACAGCTTCTTGTCTCCATTGGCAACACGCACGATTTGTGTCGATTGCAAGTGTCGCAGGTAGCGGAGAGAGCAAGTAGCGATTGCAAGTGACATTGTAATTTAGCTTATTTTTTTGTCTTCGCCACCTGGCTACTGTTATAAAATGTTGGGAAATTCAAACGAGAAGTAAAAAAATAAAAATAAAATAAAATAAAGACTGCAAGTGATGTCACTAGTGGAAGTGCAAGTGTCTGAAAGTGCATGTCTGAGAGTGCAGGTCTGAGAATGCAAGTCTGAGAGTGCAAGTGCAAGTCTGCAGCTAGACCCTCTTGGGTTGTTCAAGAAACACTTGGACATCAAAAACATTGAATCAACATAGTTTTATTGATTTAAGTTATTGAATGAGTTACCCGGGACCTGCAAAAGACATTGCACAATGGGTTGAGAAATAACTACATTTAGAAAAGATTTCACATTGCACAAGAAATGACAAAAGGGGTGGTTGATTGCAATTTCACTTTTATTGAGCGCAGAGTTAGTTCAGTCAGGCCACGGAGGCACAGGTTGTGACCAGCTGATGCGGTCAGCTGTCAAATCACTCAGTTATCGCTTGCTCAAGAACTATCAGACGGCGAATCTATCTCCATTGGAAGCGTTAAAATCAGGATTTGGCAGGATTCCCACAGAGTATCTCACCAGATTTCAAGTCGTGAACTTAAGTGAATTCGCCCCATTGTTTGTCAAGCAACGGACTAAATTGATATGAGCGAGCACTTCATATAGATACTTCTTCCGCGATTCATTGCCAAAGTTGTACTAATACGACCTGCTAATAAGATCTGCTCCCCGCTGGAAGAAGCTAGATATTCAACAAGAATTAAAGCATCCACGAAGAACTGCCAATTTAATTTTTAATTAATCTCTGGACATCTTCAAGAAGCTAAGCAAAGTTATTTAATTTTATTGCCTAGTGATATTTTGGCGAACATGCTTCAGACATTACTCATTGTACAAAGCTAATTGTTCAGTTATGTTTGCTAGGCATGCTATCATATTACCACACCGGTTAAATATACCCATGAGCCTCGTTAATCTGTGGTCAAGGCTGTCGATTTTAACGGGCTGGTTCTTCAGGTTCATCTATTGGGGATGCTTTCATCAAACTTATCCGACTACTCCAACACACTGGGCTTAAATCAGTGATCTGCTGTTGCTCAAACTAGTGTATTGATAAAGTGCTTGATACTAAATGTACAGATCGTAAATTTTGCTCGTATCAATGCTAAAACGTTATCCGAGCAAGGGCTAATGCCGTTGCCTAAATCAGAGTTCTGACCATATGGCGTACTGCTTTACAGGTACATGCCGATCTTTTAGCTGTTTAAAAGACCACCCTTCTCTACTCCTATCTCCATAAGGGGATCCCGTCCCGCTCCATGCACTTAAGAAGGTCTTACTTAAAGCTATCATGGTATGGGACTGCTTGCTTGTTGAGGCTTATCTATTGTCCAGTACCATGTACTAGTCCTGCCGTTGCGTAGGAGGGATTTATGCTTTTGCTGGCTACACTTGCGAGCCTCCACTGACTGCGCGGGCACCTGATCAAATGGTAAAGGCTTTTTACTCGTCACATTCGCTGTCGTACAGGTTAATACGAGTGCTTGAAATCCTCGAAAATGCTGGAAATTTAATACAGTGTTTTCAAGGTAAAAAAAATGCTTGAATTTAGATAAGTGCCTGGAAATGCGTGCATTGGGTTAATATTTGCTTCTTTACTGAATGGGTAACCATGGTTTCGTTATATAAGCAGTTCCGCTCGAGTCTGCACCTGTGGCTGTAGAGTGTTCTTATTAACGTGAGCCCTCCGATAGAAGAGAAAAATGTGTGCTTGGTTTGTTTTCCATGGGAGAGCGTGCACTTTGAGCATATAAGGTAAACTAAATTTCCCTGCTCAGTTAAAGTACATCCTAAGACTGAAATGCATACAATCTTATGCAGGGTCTCCAGCATCAGGGTAGATATTATTGGCATTATAATTAATCACACACTGCATTGAACGCTACAGTTGTGTTCAAATCATGTGTTCACTGGGCTGGACTCTCTCGAACATCATCATCATAAACAGTGGAAATGACGTAAACAAGAATTAATTTGTGGTGAAGTCCGCGAGATGTAGTGGAATCATCAGTCATTAATCAGGAATGTTGTTGCTCAGTTCTGTATGTTAAATCCCGAATGGATTAACCATCTTGTTTATGCTACTAAAATCACCTATTGAAAGATATATGAATATGACGTGTCATTCCCCCACAAAAAAAAAGGATAATCGACATTAATCGTCATTGTGAGAAAAATCTAAGGACTTTCAAATAAATGTAAGGACGTTCACATAAACCGTTGTAGCGGTTCAAATGCACTGCCTACTGGCAATTTGATGATTTTTTTTTAGAACAATGCAAATTGCAAATGTGCCTCAAAAATCCAAACGATTTACAAGTAAGGTTGTCCGTTGGGTTTCTGTGAGTGTGCTTAACTAAGGTAAGGGTATGTATGAAAAAAGGTAATTTACCCAGTCATAAAGTGCTGGAAACTGAAATGTCCAAGTGTTCCTGTGGCTCAAGTGATAGAGCATTGCTTTAGCAAGTGCAAGGTTGGGGGTTCAAATCCCAGGAAACACATGTTAGGTGAAAATTGTAAGGCTGAATGCTATGTAAGTCGCCTTGGATAAAAGTGTCTGCTAAATGCATTAATTTAATTCCTTGGAATTCCTTGGATTTTACTTGAAGGCCTAAGAACCCTGGTGTACCATTCTCTGAACAACAGGGGCGATGAGGACTGACCATCCTCTAAAACCATCTGGAATCTCTAGTTGGAAGTACTGGCTGCATCCGATTCTTTAGGCAGCTGACTCACTGGAGAATCAGGCATATTCTTGAAAAATATGGTGCTGTATTAAGCAGTATAAAAGTGTCTGTTGCTCATGGAAACGTTCTGAAACGTCTGCGTATTTGGACAATTCTGCATTTTATTTACTTCTTCTGTGAAAAGTATGCAAACACCACGTGAGTGCCAATAACGGGAGCAGAGTGTCCAGCTGGCATGTCTGTTTTAAAACCACATGAACTGATTTTGGATAGGCTTCTGAGGCAGAGTAATGGTCTACAGCATGATCTACAGCTAAATATAGAAGTGTTGATGATAACCAGTTGATATTTCTTACAAATGTACAAAAAAAATAATAATAATAATAATAATAATAATACGACAATGACTGCAAGGAGAAGGAGGAGTATGAGGAGTAGGATGAGAAGAATGAGGAGGAGGAGGAGGAGAAGAAGGAAATGGAGAAGGAGATGGAGGATAAGAAGAATGAGGAGAAGGATGAGAAGAATGAGGAGGAGGATGAGAAGGAAAGGGAGAAGGATATGGGAAGGTGAATCCCCTTATGCTAGCCGTAGGCTGCATTAAGGACATCTCAATAACATTATCTTTCTCTTTTGCAGGAATGGAACAAGGGCAATTTTCTTTGGGGGGGGGGGGGGTCGTCAAACTACTCTCTTACCCCTCATACTAAGCTCAGGGACATGCTGCTTTTTCTTGCGGTTCTCCCACTGGAGAGAATACCCTTCGCTGCTATAACTACAGGGGACTGCTGTTCATCCCTCAGCAGGGGATGAACACCCCTGCTACTTAAATTAAAAAGGGGACTGCTATTCTCTCCCTCACGTTTAGAGGGGAGAATTCCCCTCTCCTAGCCAGTAGGCTATATTAAGATTATCTCAATAATACTATCTTTTCTCTTTTGCAGGAATGGAACAAGGTTGGTTTTGGGGGGGGGGGGGGGGGGGGGGGTTCTTCTTCAGGCAGTAATACCTCTCATTATGTTCGGGGGGTTAATGTTTAAAGTTCTTGTATGTTCAATTATTCTGGGAGCAAGAACATATGCAAGAGCATGAGCATATTACCGTGCACCTTCTGCTTGTCGTCTTCTTTGTTTCAGATCACTAAGGCTTTCAAATCTTAGCAGGCATGGACCTCACTGCTGAGAGACACTCATTTTCATTATAACCAGGCTACAGGATAGATGTCCCTCTGCCACATCTACATGATTATCATTATTTGCTTTAAAGACATTATTAAGAGTCTTAATTGTCATGTATTTATAAGCTGATGGTTCCGGGGGGTTAATTTTTAAAGCTCTTGTGAAGACCAAAAATTTCTTATTTTAATATTTATTTGTGAAGTTTTAGTGCATGAGTTAAAGTTTTACTGCATGAGTTGAAGTCTGCATGAACATGTAGGATCATATGACAGACACAGGGAGAGGAGCTAATTTTGACCATACCAGAATGTGTACATGAAGGAACGTGTGTACATGTACTGTGTTCCACTGATGCATAGGGTGGCTTCTTCTTTCCACCAATGTATGTATGTATAAATATACCAACTGATGTAAGCATGAAGTAAACATTCTATTTTAAACAAACCAACATGTTTCTGTACCTTGTAAGGAACTTGGTCAGTGGTATATAATCTATGGCATTCAGAAGATGAGAACAAATATTGTGAAACTGAATTAGAAAATGGGGAAATTGGATGGTGTTTTTATCTTTCTGCGGAAAAGATAAACAAAGCTAAAACTGTTACGGATCACTCGGAGACAGAGGAGTAACAGATGATAGATGTAGTTTATTGAATGGACACAAGCACAGGAGCGGGAAGTGAGGACTGGATGGGTGTTGGGATCCGTGCCGGGAAGGAGGGTACCACACACACGCCCCGTGGGGTCTTTAGGACGATCTTGGAGGTAATCCTTGGAGAGAAGACGGGAGAAGAGACTTCGGAGGTTATCCTTGGAGAGAAGGTAAAGAGGAGTTAGTCCTAATAGTAAGCGCAGGAATGATCTTGTCGCGAACGTGACCGGACAATGACTGAGTGCATGTGTGTGGCTTTTATGGTGCTGAGGTGGTGCGGATCAGGTGGTGATGATTAGTACTCAGGTGAGGGTGTGCGTCGTGATTGTGTGGAGGAGGAACCTGGTGTGTTTGTGACAGTACCCCCCTCCCCAGGGCCCGCTCCTGAGGGCCGGGGACCCCGACGTCGTGGTGGGCGTCCTCTACCCCTGGGAGCTGGTCGGTTGGGGTGTCTAGAGTGGAAGGTATTCAGCAAGGAGGGGCCCAAGATGTCGTTGCGTGGGACCCAGGAGCGTTCCTCTGGACCATATCCTTCCCAGTCCACTAGGTACTCTAGCTGCCCACCACGCCGCCGGGAGTCCAGGATGTCCTTGACCGAGTAGGCTGCGCCGTCATCTAGGAAGAGAGGAGGGGGGGCTTCCATCTCGCCAGGTTCTGTGGAGGGAAGAACAGAAGGATGGTGAGGTTTCAGGAGTGAGACATGGAATGTGGGGTGAATCCGGTACTCGGGAGGAAGTTGCAGTTTGTAGGTGACCGGATTGATCTGCTGAGTGATAGTGAACGGGCCAATGAATCTGGGACTAAGCTTGCGGCAGGGTAGACGCAGGCGGATGTCCCGGCTAGACAGCCAGACCTTCTGACCGGGTTGGTACTGGGGGGCCTCGGAACGGCGAAGGTCGGCTGTCATCCTGCGTCTACGGAGCGCCCGTTGAAGTTGGTGATGGGCCGCGTCCCAGACCCTCTCGCTCTCCCGGCTCTCCAGACCAGGGAAACAGGGGTGGCTGGTAGCCGAGTACGCACTGGAAGGGTGTGAGTCCGGTGGTGGGTTGACGGAGGGAGTTCTGTGCGTACTCGGCCCACCCCAGGAATTGGTTCCAGGAGTTCTGGTGGCCGTGACAGAAGGTACGGAGGAAGTGTCCGATCTCCTGGACCTTCCTTTCCGTCTGCCCGTTGGACTGCGGGTGGTAGCCGGAGGACAGGCTGATGGCCACACCTAGGAGGGAGTGAAATGCTTTCCATACCCGGGAGATGAATTGGGGGCCCCGATCCGACACTATGTCAGAATAGGCCACGAAGAAGAAACTCGAAGCAGCAGGGGAGGTAGATGGGCGGTTGTGTCCTTGAGCCAGCGCCTCCCTGATGTAATCCTCCATGGCCTTCTCCTCGGGAACGGATAGGGGATAGATCCGTCCCCTAGGCACTGGTTCACCCGGCAGCAGATCTATGGCACAGTCCCATGGCCGGTGTGGAGGCAGCTTGGAGGCCCGTTTCGGCCAGAAGACATCACTGAAGGGGGCGTAGCACTGGGGTATGGAGATGGACTGGTTGACGTCAGGGCTTTCAATAGAGGTGGTGTAGACTGGTAGTGATTCGGAGGGACGTTCTACGGGAACTGGACAGCCGGAGATACATGATTGAAAGCAGGCTTTGCCCCACTTCAGGATTTCTCCGGTCTTCCAGGAGATCACCGGGTTATGCTGCTCCAACCACGGGCGCCCTAGGATGACGTCAGCGGTGGAATCCTCCAGAACCAGCAGATGAATGTCCTCATGGTGAAGGAGTCCAGTTTGGAGAGAGATCCTAGGGCGTCCGTGGTTGGAGCAGCATAACCCGGTGATCCAGACCGGAGAAATCCTGAAGTGGGGCGAAGCCTGCTTTCAATCATGTATCTCCGGCTGTCCAGTTCCCGTGGAACGTCCCTCCGAATCACTACCAGTCTACACCACCTCTATTGAAAGCCCTGTCGTCAACCAGTCCATCTCCATACCGCAGTGCTACGCCCCCTTCAGTGATGTCTTCTGCCCGAAGCGGGCCTCCAAGCTGCCTCCACACCGGCCATGGGACTGTGCCATAGATCTGCTGCCGGGTGAACCAGTGCCTAGGGGACGTATCTATCCCCTATCCGTTCCCGAGGAGAAGGCCATGGAGGATTACATCAGGGAGGCGCTGGCTCAAGGATACATCCGCCCATCTACCTCCCCTGCTGCTTCGAGTTTCTTCTTCGTGGCCAAGAAGGATGGAGGTTTGCGGCCATGTATCGACTACAGAGACCTGAATAAAATTACTCAGAAGTTTCGCTATCCTCTTCCCCTCGTCCCAGCGGCCCTAGAACATCTCCGTGGTGCCACTATATTCTCCAAGTTGGACCTCCGCAGCGCGTATAACCTCATCCGGATACGCGAGGGGGATGACTGGAAGACCGCCTTCATCACCCCTACTGGCCACTACGAGTACTGCGTGATGCCGTATGGGCTAGTAAACACCCCCTCCGTATTCCAGGATTTCATGCATGAGGTGCTCCGAGATTTCCTCCATCAATTCGTCCTAGTGTATATCGATGACATCCTGATATATTCCCGGAGCCAGGCCGAACATCGACGCCACGTTGCGGAGGTCCTGCAACGCCTGAGGGACTTCCAGCTCTACCTAAAAGCAGAGAAGTGCTCATTCCATCAGCCCTCAGTGCAGTTCCTTGGCTATACCATCGACCGCAGTGGCATCCGGATGGACGAGGGGAAGGTAAGCGCCGTCCGGGATTGGCCCGTTCCTACCACCATCAAGGAACTACAGCGATTCCTTGGCTTCGCAAACTTCTACAGACGATTCATTCAGAACTTTAGTACCATCACCAGTCCTCTAACCAACCTCCTTCGTCAGAAGCCCAAGTCCCTGTCTTGGACTCCAGCCGCCACCGAAGCCTTCCAGGCCCTGAAGCTGGCCTTTACGACCGCCCCACTCCTCGTGCATTCTAACCCTGATTTACCATTCGTCGTGGAGGTGGACGCCTCTACCACCGGAGTGGGTGCGGTCCTGTCTCAGCAGCAGGGGACGCCCAGCCGCCTCCATCCATGTGCCTTCTTCTCCAAGAAGCTCAACCCGGCGGAGGTAAACTACGACATTGGCAACAAGGAGCTACTTGCCATCAAGCTTGCCCTGGAGGAGTGGAGACATTGGCTGGAGGGAGCCAAACACCCCTTTCAAGTTCTCACTGACCATAAAAACCTGGAATACCTTAGGGCAGCCAAGAGACTCAACCCCAGACAAGCCCGCTGGGCGTTATTCTTCACCCGCTTCCAGTTCTCCATCACTTACCGCCCTGGGGCAAAGAATGTTAAGGCCGACGCTCTGTCCAGATGTTACTCACCCGAAGAGAGGTCTGAGAACCCGGAACCCATCCTCCCTGACAAAGTAATTGTTGCCCCTATCACTTGGTCTGCCGAAACTCTACCTCCAGCCGAAACTCCTGCCAACGCTCCGCCGGGTTGCCCACCAGGACACCAGTACATCCCTAGGACACGTCGCACTCCTCTCATCCACGCCACCCATACATCACTTGGCACTGGTCACCCGGGGGTCAATGAAACCCTCTCGTTGCTACGGGAACGCTTCTGGTGGCCCAACATGGCCTCGGATGTCAGAAGGTACGTGAGTGGATGTAACAGCTGCACCATGTCCAAGAGTCCTCGCCATCTACCATCTGGCAAACTCCATCCTCTGCCCGTCCCCAACCGCCCGTGGTCACACCTGGGAGTGGATTTCATGACCGACCTTCCTCCCTCTGATAATAACACATGTATTCTGATTGTTGTGGATAGATTTTCTAAAGCATGTCGTCTTCTTCCTCTGAAGGGTCTCCCCACTGCCATGGAAACGGCAGAACTGATGTTTAACCATGTCTTCAGGTACTTCGGCATTCCAGAGGACATAGTGTCGGATCGGGGCCCCCAATTCATCTCCCGGGTATGGAAAGCATTTCACTCCCTCCTAGGTGTGGCCATCAGCCTGTCCTCCGGCTACCACCCGCAGTCCAACGGGCAGACGGAAAGGAAGGTCCAGGAGATCGGACGCTTCCTCCGTACCTTCTGTCACGGGCTCCAGAACTCCTGGAACCAATTCGTGGGGTGGGCCGAGTACGCACAGAACTCCCTCCGTCAACCCACCACCGGACTCACACCCTTCCAGTGCATACTCGGCTACCAGCCACCCCTGTTTCAATGGTCTGGAGAGCCCTCTGACGTTCCCGCGGTCGATTATTGGTTCCGGGAGAGTGAGAGGGTCTGGGACGCGGCCCATCACCAACTTCAACGGGCGCTCCGTAGATGCAGGACGGCAGCCAACCTTCGCCGTTCCGAGGCTCCCCAGTACCAACCCGGTCAGAAGGTCTGGCTGTCTACCCGGGACATCCGCCTGCGTCTACCCTGCCGCAAGCTTAGTCCCAGATTCATTGGCCCGTTCACTTTCACTCAGCAGATCAATCTGGTCACCTACAAACTGCAACTTCCTCCCGAGTACCGGATTCACCCCACATTCCATGTCTCACTCCTGAAACCTCACCATCCTTCTGTTCTTCCCTCCACAGAACCTGGCGAGACGGAAGCCCCCCCTCCTCTCCTCCTAGATGACGGCGCAGCCTACTCGGTCAAGGACATCCTGGACTCCCGGCGGCGTGGTGGGCAGCTGGAGTACCTAGTGGACTGAGAAGGATGCGGTCCAGAGGAACGCTCCTGGGTCCCACGCAACGACATCTTGGACCCCTCCTTGCTGGATACCTTCCACTCAAGACACCCCAACCGACCAGCTCCCAGGGGTAGAGGACGCCCACCACGACGTCGGGGTCCCCGGCCCTCAGGAGCGGGCCCTGGGGAGGGGGGTACTGTCACAAACACACCAGGTTCCTCCTCCACACAATCACGGCGCACACCCTCACCTGAGTACTAATTATCACCACCTGATCCGCATCACCTTCATCCACCTCAGCACCACAAAAGCCATACACACGCACTCAGTCATTGTCCGGTCACGTTCGCGACAAGATCATTCCTGCGCTAACTATTAGGACTAACTCCTCTTTACCTTCTCTCCAAGGATAACCTCCGAAGTCTCTTCTTCCGTCTTCTCTCCAAGGATTACCTCCAAGATCCTCCTAAAGACCCCACGGTGCGTGTGTGTGGTACCCTCCGTCCCGGCACGGATCCCAACACCCATCCACTCCTCACTTCCCGCTCCTCTGCTTGTGTCCATTTAATAAACTACATCTTTCATCTGTTACTCCTCTGTCTCCGAGTGATCCGTAACAGCAGGGCTCTAGGCTGGTCTGCCTCAGTGGTCCAACAGTGCTCATCAATGGCAAAATGATTGAGATGGCCAGTCAAATCAAAGAATGCAGGTCTTACTGTCACTGTCACAATGCAACTAGAGTTTGTGGAAAGATGTAAGTAGTACTGTATTAGACCATTTTTTATGATAGAAATGTTCAGCAACCGACAGTAATAGACTATTTAGTGACGCAAACTACTGAACTTTTTAATGAAATTTAGCTGTTTTGAATTGAAAATATGCGATCATGATTCATGTAGTCTAAATAATAAATTAATGTGGCAAGAGATTAAATTTTCGACTATAGACATAGCCTACGAATAAAAGTGAATGTGCACATTTAAAAATAAAATATTATTTTCAAATAGTGTAAATTGATTACTACTTCATATGAAAAGTTCAGAAGCAAAAGCCTCTATAAGTGTCATTTGAAATTTTCTAAAATTAGTATTTTTATCAGGCTCCCATGTGTAGGTTCAGTAATTTCACTTTAATGGCAATTAATAGTTTCTTTTCTTTCCAATTACAGTAAACTAACTGAACATAAACATACAACCCAAATTCCGGAAAAATTGGGACGTTTTTAAAATTTTAATAAAATGAAAACTAAAAGACTTTCAAATCACATGAGCCAATATTTTATTCACAATAGAACATAGATAACATAGCAAATGTTTAAACTGAGAAAGTTTACAATTTAATGCACAAAATGAGCTCATTTAAATTTTGATTTCTGCTACAGGTCTCAAAATAGTTGGGACGGGGCATGTTTACCATGGTGTAGCATCTCCTTTTCTTTTCAAAACAGTTTGAAGACGTCTGGGCATTGAGGCTATGAGTTGCTGGCGCCAAATGTTCTCTATAGGTGAAAGATCTGGACTGCAGGCAGGCCAGGTTAGCACCCGGACTCTTCTACGACGAAGCCATGCTGTTGTTATAGCTGCAGTATGTGGTTTTGCATTGTCCTGCTGAAATAAACAAGGCCTTCCCTGAAATAGACGTTGTTTGGAGGGAAGCATATGTTGCTCTAAAACCTTTATATACCTTTCAGCATTCACAGAGCCTTCCAAAACATGCAAGCTGCCCATAACGTATGCACTTATGCACCCCCATACCATCAGAGATGCTGGCTTTTGAACTGAACGCTGATAACATGCTGGAAGGTCTCCCTCCTCTTTAGCCCGGAGGACACGGCGTCCGTGATTTCCAACAAGAATGTCAAATTTGGACTCGTCTGACCATAAAACACTATTCCACTTTGAAATAGTCCATTTTAAATGAGCCTTGGCCCACAGGACACGACGGTGCTTCTGGACCATGTTCACATATGGCTTCCTTTTTGCATGATAGAGCTTTAGTTGGTATCTGCTGATGGCACGGCGGATTGTGTTTACCGACAGTGGTTTCTGAAAGTATTCCTGGGCCCATTTAGTAATGTCATTGACACAATCATGCCGATGAGTGATGCAGTGTCGTCTGAGAGCCCGAAGACCACGGGCATCCAATAAAGGTCTCCGGCCTTGTCCCTTACGCACAGAGATTTCTCCAGTTTCTCTGAATCTTTTGATGATGTTATGCACTGTAGATGATGAGATTTGCAAAGCCTTTGCAATTTGATGTTGAGGAACATTGTTTTTAAAGTTTTCCACAATTTTTTTACGCAGTCTTTCACAGATTGGAGAGCCTCTGCCCATCTTTACTTCTGAGAGACTCTGCTTCTCTAAGACAAAGCTTTTATAGCTAATCATGTTACAGACCTGATATCAATTAACTTAATTAATCACTAGATGTTCTCCCAGCTGAATCTTTTCAAAACTGCTTGCTTTTTTAGCCATTTGTTGCCCCAGTGCCAACTTTTTTGAGACCTGTAGCAGGCATTACATTTTAAATGAGCTAATTAAGTGGATAAAAGTGTAAAATTTCTCAGTTTAAACATTTGCTACGTTATCTATGTTCTATTGTGAATAAAATATTGGCTCATGTGATTTGAAATTCCTTTAGTTTTCATTTTATTAAAATTTAAAAAAGTCCCAACTTTTCCGGAATTCGGGTTGTAGGAGCATGAGAAAATAATCATTTTAGAAGAACATTTTGGATGGCACATGCGCAAGCATGTCATAACAATCGATCTGATGCATGTTAAAGTTAGGTTCGTTACTATAGCAACCCCACACACACAAATTGTAGAGGGCCTCGCACGTCAACTTCGCACAGGGCCTCACACCCCCTTACGACGGCCCTGTCTACAGCTGTAATGTTTGTGTAACTACACCAGTGTTGGGAAGGTTACTTTGGAAATGTAATAGGTTACAGATTACAAGTTACCTTATTAAAAATGTAATAGTAGTGTAACTTTTTCAATTACTTTGTTAAAGTACTAGAGCTTCAGTAGGCCTATGTGTAGTAATCAAAACGCATGTCTGTGCAATTAATTTCTAAATTGCCTACATGTCAAAATTAGTACATCACTACAATATCTTTATAGAACAATCCTAATTCTGACAAATCCCAAATCCCTTACAAAAATTAACTATGGTTTTATTATATATATATTTTTATGGCAAATGGATTACCATTTGTATTTATTTTTAAGTAAATTAATTTGTAAATTAATTTTTCATTTGTGGTTACCATGGTTACTATAGTAACCATTGTCTTTGGATTTATAGTAAAATCATGTACATTTTCGTAAGGGTTTTGTTGTTGTCTGCCCTAGCTCCCCTTAAACCTATTAAAAAATATGATTATGTTTCTGCTTAATTACTATTGTAACATTACAATAGATAATAATGATGTCCTTTATACAGTATTCTGAGTGATGACTGATGAGCAATGGGCTGCTGCTGCCTGACTAAGTAAACAAAGACTAGAAAACTACAATAGCATCTTTACAGATGAAACTGACCTGCACTTGAAACCCTAAACAGTAGGCTAGTTTTGCTTCTCTGCTTCACCTGTGTGCTTCCACAATAGACTCTATTCTCTCTCGCATTGATTACTCTTGAGTCTGATCCAAACTGTTTGGCGGAGCTGGGGAGAGAGCGCGTGGCTAACCGATTCATGATTTATTAGAGATTTAATTACCGAATGGCAGATTCTGAAATAATCGCTTCAGTACAGTCGACAGGCAGTTATACAATAATAATATTGAAATAGTGGAAATCAGCTTCCAGGGCAGCGGGAATTGTCCCAGTTCTCGATGGCCAGTCCGTGCCTGATTTCCACAGACACGCAGAACGTGTGCAGGATTCATATATTGTTTTTTAACAGCTTAATATTTACAAACACTAGTCCATATAGTGTTTTGATTCAAGTGTACTGACCTACTTTTGATTTGTTCATCCAAAATATGGCATTTTCCATCCCGTGTTAGGCTATATGAATTCCATTTTTTTTTCTGTATGTGAATGTGTGTAAATATTCAAATGTAATCCCCTTCGTAATCGTTAACATTTTCATAAGTAACTGTAATTGAATTACTCATTTTTTCTTAGTAACTGTAACTGATTACAGTTACATTTATTTTGTAATTAAATTACGTAACGCCGTTACCTGTAACTAGTTACTCCCCAACAGTAAACTACACATACAGTATGTAACAACCCACTGAATGATATGTGTATGAAATGTGTAACAGGACATTGGTAACAACAATTTTTTGTAATGAAAGTACAAATGTGTAACAGGACTAACAGCACTTTTTAAGAAAGTGGTACACTTTCTATTAGATTCATGTAATTACTCTGATGTTACACAGCAATGGCCAGTAAGTTAGGCTTTACATATAAATTGTTGTTGGTGTCCAGAATATTACACTTTATATTAAGTGGACAGTTCCTGAGGAGTTACCATGTAAGTACACTGGTGCACCACCTCCAACTCCAGATCCAACTCCTCCCACTTTACATATACCTAAACCTACCCATCTCCACACCCTGCATCCCATTTCCACCCCTAGACCTACCGATCTCCATCCCCTGGATCCCATTTCCACATCTAAATTTACCGATCTCCACCCCCTGGATCCCATTTTCAACCCTAAACCTACCCATCTCAACCCCCTGGATCCCATTTCCAACCCTAAACCTACCCATCTCCACCCCCTGGATCCCATTTCCACCCCTAAATCTACCCATCTCCACCCCCTGAATCAAATGGTTCCAATTACTCTCATACATATTGTTGTTACAAAATATAGTTATATAATTCCTGTTAGATGAGGACTTGGTAACTTGGACATCCTGAGGGTTGGTAAGTGTGTAGTTACAGAAATATTATAGCTGTAGATACTATGTATCAATGTGTAGTTACACTGTGGTTAGATACTACATACACATTTAGTCACTATGTAAGTACACAGGTATTAGGGACACTTAATATAAAGTGTTCCTTGCATCCCCCTGGCTCTGCACATGCTCTGCATCTCTCTCTTAACAAATAAAAAAACAGGGCCTACCATTAAAACGCAGTGCTTGCACAGGTTCTGTATGATCCTCTTCAATAATATCCTCTGCTTCTCAATCGGGCTCAAACTCAAAAGCAATATTAACGACGCCGTTGTTTACAATACAACCAGAGGTGAGGGGAGGGAAATTTAGACGCACCCTAGAGGTGGTTTAGCCAATCACAACACAGCTAACCAATCAGAGCACATCAAAAATGGGGACCCACCCCTTTAGTGAATCGCCATAAAACAGGGTTCCTAAAATCTTGCCCTGGAGGGCTAATGCGCTGCAGAGTTTACATTTACAGTACATTTACATTTAGCATACACTTTTATCCAAAGCGACTTACAAATGAGAACAATGGAAGCAATGACAATCAACAAAAGAGCAATGATATACAAGTGTTATAATAAGTCTCAGTTATCTTAATGCAGTTCAAATAGCGAGGGCTTTTAAATAATATAATAATTAAAAAGAAAACAGCTAGAATAGAAAAAGAATAGAGCAAGCTAGTGTTAGAGGTCTTTTTTTGCTTTAGTTAATTGTATAATAAATGAAAAGAAAACAGATAGAATATAAAAAGATTAGAAAGCTTGTTGTATATATATATATACAGGTGCATCTCAATAAATTACATTTACATTACCTTTACATTTATTCATTTAGCAGACGCTTTTATCCAAAGCGAATTACAAATGGGGACAGTGGAAGCAATCAAAAACAACAAGAAGAGCAATGATATATAAGTGCTATAACAAGTCTCAGTTAGGTTAACACAGTGCACGTAGCATGGGCTTTTAAATAATATAATAAATAAAAAGAAAACAGATAGAATAAAAAAAGAATAGAGCAAGCTAGTGTTAAAGGTCTTTACACACACACACACACACATATACAAACATTTACAAAACTTGTCCCAGGAGGACTACAAATGTGCACTATCAACAATCTTACATTTACATTTAGTCATTTTAGTCTTAAGATAAAAATTGTCTGAAAAATGACTAAATGTAAATTTTGCAGACGCTTTTATCCAAAGCAACTTTGTAACAAACGCACACACAAACAGAGAGATCCAGTTGCCGTGTTTTAATATGGGAATCCAAAATCGTAATCCAATCAGGCAAAATGTAAGAAAAGCAATAGAAAGGCAGTCCAAAACAAGAAACACGAAAAACACTAGGGAACACGAAAAAGCAGGGTGACATAAACCAAGGACTCCATGAAACTAATAGAAACAAACAGGGTATATATGGACAGGTGAAAACGATGAAAGTGGGAACAGCTGAGTGCAAGTACCAGGTGCACAATTAACAGTGATGAATCGGACAAAGGCTTGTGGGAAATGTGGTACCTGCAGTGGGGTGACTATATGGAGAAGTGAGACCACTAGTGGACACCCAGGGATACACAGACCGGACACTGTGACAAACTTAGAATTGGGGGATATATAAAACAATTCTTCTTAAAGAGGCAAACAGACACAGGAAGTGCTTGTAATACCAAGTTTTAGGCATTGTTCAAATAAGTACAATCTAGAAAGAGAATAAATAAATAAAGAGAAATTATTTGTTTTGTTTTTGTTGTTGTTTTTTTTACGATGAAGTCAAGTACAGGTACATCTCAATAAATTAGGATGTCTTGGAAAAGTTAATTTATTTCAGTAATTCAACTCAAATTGTGAAACTCATGTATTGAATAACTGTGTACAGACTGAAGTAGTTTAAGTCTTTGGTTCTTTTAATTGTGATGATTTTGGCTGACATTTAACAAAAACCCACCAATCTCAACAAATTAGAATATGGTGACATGCCAACCAGCTAATCAACTCAAAACACCTGAAAAGTTTTCCTGAGCCTTCAAAATGGTCTCTCAGTTTGGTTCACTAGGCTACACAATCATGGGGAACACTGCTGATCTGACAGTTGTCCAAAAGACAATCATTGACACACTTCACAAGGAGGGTAAGCCCCAAACATTCAGCCAAAGAAGCTGGCTGTTCACAGAGTGCTGTATCCAAGCATATTAACAGAAAGTTGAATGGAAGGAAAAAGTGTGGAAGAAAAAGATGCACAACCAACTGAGAGAACCACAGCCTTATGAAGATTTTCAAGCAAAATCGATTCAAGAATTTGAGTGACCTTCACAAGGAATGGACTGAGGCTGGGGTCAAGGCATACAAATGTG
Organism: Carassius carassius; assembly: GCF_963082965.1. Lineage (NCBI taxonomy): Eukaryota > Metazoa > Chordata > Actinopteri > Cypriniformes > Cyprinidae > Carassius > Carassius carassius. The sequence goes on from NC_081792.1 coordinate 1,606,897, forward strand.
TCAAGGAATATGGCTACATTTGTTGTATTCCTCTTGTTAAGCCACTCCAGGACCACAGACAATGTCAGAGGCGTCTTACATGGGCTAAGGAGAAGAAGAACTGTTCTGTTATTCAGTGGTCCAAAGTCCTCTTTTCAGATGAGAGCAAGTTTTGTATTTCATTTGGAAACCAAGGTCCTACAGTCTGGAGAAAGTGTGGAGAAGCTCATAGCCCAAGTTGCTCGAAGTCCGGCGTTAAGATTCCACGGTCTGTGATGATTTGGGATGCAATGTCATCTGCTGGGGTTGGTCCATTGTGTTTTTTGAAAACCAAAGTCACTGCACCGGTTTACCAAGAACTTTGGAGCACTTCATGCTTCCTTCTGCTTACCAGCTTTTTGAAGATGCTGATTTTATTTTCCAGTAGGATTTGGCACCTGCTAACACTGTTAAAAGCACCAAAAATTGGTGTGGAGGCGGAGGCGTGGTTTAGCGAAGTCTGCAGCGGAAGAGAGAATTGGGAATAATACGGAAATAATCAACACCTGTCTCTTGTTTCAGTAATTGGCGTGGAGAGAGTATTTAACGCCAGGAGAAGCAGGTGTAGAGAGAGAGAGCCACTGCTGATGAGCGTTTGATCAGAAGCTGCGCATACAGGAGTGACGTCCGAGTTTTCTTTCTACGGTGCGAGAGGCACCGTCTTTCTTTTATGTTTTGTGAAACAGAGCCGGCTATACAACAGGGGCGCTAAGCTACGCAAATTTGCACCGGGAGAGAAAGTACTTGTATTGCTCCCAACGTCAAGCTCCAAATTAATGTCAAAGTGGCAGGGGCCGTTTGAGGTCGCACGACAAGTAGGAGATCTCGATTATGAGGTTATAAGGTCAGATAGGAACGGGGCACGTCAGATATACCACCTCAATCTCCTTAAAAAGTGGAAGGAGGTGGAGCCAGTGATGTTAGCGACGGTGATTAGTGGAGAGGACGATCTCGGGCAAGAGGCGAGTGTCAAAACGCAATCCCTCACCCTGGCCCCTGGGGGAGATCACCTCTCGCCGTCCCAGCTCACTGACGTCACAAGATTGCAGGCTGAATTTGCCGACGTGTTCTCGCCCCTGCCCGGCCGTACAAACCTAATTCAGCACCATATTGAGACAGAGCAGGGCGTGGTAGTTCGCAGCCGGCCGTATCGCTTGCCTGAGCATAAGAAAAAGGTAGTTCAGGCTGAATTCGCCGCAATGCTTGAAATGGGAGTATTTGAAGAGTCCAACAGTAACTGGGCGAGCCCGATAGTTTTGGTTCCAAAGCCGGACGGCTCGGTCCGTTTCTGTGTGGACTACCGCAAGGTGAATGCTGTGTCGAAATTCGACGCGTATCCAATGCCGCGGGTTGACGAGTTACTTGATCGGCTCGGCACGGCTCGTTTTATTCGACGTTGGACCTAACGAAGGGATATTGGCAGATCCCCTTGTCTCCGTTATCCAAAGAAAAGACAGCTTTCACAACGCCGTTTGGTTTACACCAATTCGTTACCCTTCCGTTCGGGTTGTTCGGGGCTCCGGCCACCTTCCAGTGGCTCATGGACAAGATCCTGCGACGCCATGCTGCCTATGCCGCTGCCTATTTGGACGACATCATTATATTTAGTAATGATTGGCAGCGGCATATGCAGCATTTGAGGGCGGTCTTGAAGTCGCTGAGAGGGGCTGGACTCACGGCCAACCCGAAGAAGTGTGTGGTTGGGCGGGTGGAAGTAAGGTATCTGGGCTTCCACTTGGGACATGGACAGGTGCGTCCCCGAATTGATAAGACAGCCGCGGTTGCGACCTGTCCGCGTCCCAAGACCAAAAAGGAGGTAAGATAGTTTTTGGGTCTGGCGGGATATTATAGACGGTTTGTGCCTAATTATTCGGACCTCACCAGCCCCTTGACTGATCTTACTAAAAAGGAGGTGCCTGATACAGTCCAGTGGACGGAGCCGTGTCAGCAGGCCTTTTACCCAAGTGAAGGCTGCCCTATGTGGCGGGCCGTTGTTACACGCTCCTAATTTTTCTCTCCCTTTTCTGTTGCAGACAGATGCATCGGACAGGGGGCTGGGTGCAGTCCTATCTCAGGAGATGGAGGGAGAGGAACGGCCGGTGCTGTTCATTAGTCGTAAGCTCTCTAAGAGAGAGACTAGGTACAGCACCATTGAAAAAGGGTGCCTGGCCATCAGGTGGGCCGTCCTCACCCTCTGCTACTATCTCCTGGGACGGGAGTTCACCCTCTGTTCGGACCACGCCCCCCTGCAATGGCTCCACCGCATGAAGGATACCAACGTGCGGATCACTCGGTGGGATCTGGCTCTACAGCCTTTTAAGTTCAAGGTAATCCACAGGCCGGGTGTTCAGATGGCTGTGGCCGACTTCCTCTCCTGAAATGGGGGCGGGGGGCTGCAGGCCGGATAGCTCCCCGGCATGAGGGGTATGTGGAGGTGGAGGCATGGTTGAGCGAAGTCTGCAGCGGGAGAGAGAATTGGGAGACAAACGGTGAGTGAGCGGGCTGAACGGAAATAATCAACACCTGTCTCTCGTTTCAGTAATTGGCGTGGAGAGAGTATTTAACGCCAGGAGAAGCAGGTGTAGAGAGAGAGAGCCACTGCTGACGAGCGTTTGATCAGAAGCTGCGCATACCGGAGTGCCGTCTGAGTTTTCTGTCTACGGTGCGAGAGGCACCGTCTTTCTTTTATGTTTTGTGAAATTAAAATTGTCAGCAGTAAAGCCGACCCCTTCCTTTCAACCCCTGAACTCCTCTACAGTTGGTTAAATGACCATGGTGTTGGTGTTTTTGACTGGCAAGCAAACTCACCAGACCTGAACCCCATAGAGAATCTGCTTCGATACCACCTCAGCAGTGCAACAAACTGATCACCTCAATGCCATGCTGAACTGAGGCAGTAATTAAAGCAAAATGAGCCCCTACCAAGTATTGAGTACATGTACAGTAAATGAAAATACTTTCCAGAAGGCCAACAATTCACTAAAAAGGTTTTTTTTTTATTGGTCTTATGAAGTATTCTAATTTGTTGATTTAGTGAATTGGTGGGTTTTTGTTAAATGTGAGCCAAAATAATCACAATTAAAAGAACCAAATACTTAACTACTTCAGTCTGTGTGCATTGAATTAATTTAATACACAATTTCACAATTTGAGTTGAATTACTGAAATAAATTAACTTTTTCACAACATTCTAATTTATTGAGATGCACCTGTAGTAGAGGGGTGCTGAGTCTATGGCTGTTCTAAATGTAAGCATCAATCTCTTGAACTTGAAGCGTGCCGCAACCGGTAGCCAGTGCAAGGAGACAAAGAGAGGTGTAACATGGGCTCTTGGACTTGTTGAAGACCAGTTGTGCCGATGTACTCTGAATCATTTGTAGAGGTTTGATTGTGCTTGATGGAAGTCGAACCAGAAGAGCATTGCAGTAGTCCAGCCTAGAAATGACAAGGGCCTGGACAAGAAGTTGTGCCGCATGCTCCGTTAGAAAGGGCCTGGGGTCTCATTTATAAAACTATGCGTAGGATCTTTACTAAAAGTTTACGTGCGCCCAAAAGCCAAAAATGGCGTACGCCAAAAAATATTCCGATTTATAAAACCGTGCGTACGCACACCTGTAAGCAATGTTCCCTTTATAAATCACAGATCACCCGCAGATGTGCGTACGTGAACCAGCCTCATATCCCGCCCTGTACACGCCCATTTTTAACCATAAATAGTCAATGCAAATCACCTCATGATTGCTGATCAGCATGTAAATGAGAGTGGAATCCCATATATACCTGGAAAACTGGCATGCGACCCGCCAATTAATTAATCCAAGAAAGTGAAAACGTGCATTTCTGTTAGCCTAATTTTAATAATGGCGACAGGTGAGAAAAGAGGAAAAAAACGTAATTTCTCAGATACTGAGATTGAAACACTTGTAGGGGAGGTGGAGGCTCGGAAAACTGTGTTATTTGGTGGCCACAGCAGTGGGGTCACTAATAAAAAGAAGCAGTGCGAGTGGCAAAGTATTGCTTCTGCCGTCAATTGTGTCAGTGGGACAGAACGGACAGTTGCAGAATTAAAGAAAAAATGGTCCGACCTGAAGGTATACAAATTTTTTTTTTACCAACATATTACATTTGTGTTTTATTAGGCTATATACCTATATAAATAGCAATATTGATTTTCAAAAAGTTTTATTTACATGTGCTTACAGTATGCAAAATATGTGAAATAAAGATTCTCATTCATTCAAGGTGGAGGCAAAGAGAAAACTGTCCTCCCACCGCCAGAGCGTGGCTGCAACTGGTGGGGGCCCATGTACAGCTGATCTCACATCAGTGGACAGCAAAATCGCGGCTATAATTGGGGAGGTCAGCGTGTGTGGTATTGTGTCGGAAAAGGAGGGAGACACTGACGTGACTGAAACCACAGAGGAGCAAGGTTAAACCGATTTTTAATCATTAACGCTGTACATTTGAGTGTGTGGGGTGATAAATGGATAAATGTTGCCAATTGTTTGTCCTCCAGTCCTTCCGGAGTCTGAAGCTGTAAATGAACAGGAGGTTCAGGGTGAGGGGTTCTCAGATGCAGATGCACAGCGTCCGGCTCAAAGCAGTGCCCCTTCTGCGTCTGGCACGTCCAAAAGTGGTCGGGTACTCACTGACGCAGTCCTGCAGTTACAGCGAGAGACAATAAACGCTGTCAACAGGGTTGCAGATGAGCTACGGCAGATGAGAGAAGTGATGCAAGAAATTCCACAATCATTAAAAGATGCAGTTAAAACATGAACCTTGAGTTTTGTCTTTCTTTACAAACGCCGCATGACATCCTCACGGATTCTTGCACCTCGTTGATATCCCTCTTGTCGGCCAGGGGGCTGTGGCTCGGGGTCGTAATGCTGGGGTAGAGGGAGATCAGGAGGGAGAGGAATACCGTTTCTCAGTGCTATATTGTGCAAAACACCACACGCCCTGACAATCTTGCACACTTTTGCTGGATGGTATAAAAGTCTGCCACCCGAGGCATCCAGAGCACGCCATCTGCATTTCAGGATGCCGATGGCACTCTCCACAACTGCGCGGGCATGAGAGTGGACCTCGTTATAATGAGTTTGCTCTGCGCTCTGCGGGTTTAAAAATGGGGTGAGGAGCCAGCGTCTCAGGGGGTAGCCACTGTCGCCTGCAGGTTATAATTATATTAAAAACAAAATTGTTACAGTTTCTACTTTTTAATATTGTTAAACTCACCAAGAAGCCAGCCATCACGTACTGCGCCTGCATTTAGTCTGTTCCCTACACTGCTATGTGTCAAGATAAAGGAATCATGTGTTGAACCAGGCCAGCGTGCCACAATGTTTGTGAGGGTCATGTTGGAGTCACATATGATTTGCACATTAATAGAATGCACATGCTTTCTATTAACATAAGCAAATTCATTTTCAGATGGTGCCCTTATAGCAACATGAGTGCAGTCAATTGCGCCGATTACATTTGGGAAACCAGACATTGCTGCAAATTGCGTTTTAATTTCGGCCTGTTCTCGCACAGTGTAGGGGAACCTGATGTATCGACTAACCATATTAAGTATACCATTTAAAACGACAGATATTATGGCACTCAGGGACGGCTGTGATATACCAGACCTATAGGGTGAGATGATAGATTCCAATAGAATTATTTCATATACAAAAAGGTCTTAGAGACAAATTTGAGGATTACTTATAGTTTTTTTATATTATTAATTTACCTGTCTGCCAATTCCCGCTGGAAACAGCCGGTTGCCAAGAACCCCAGAGTGGTGAGGACTTGTATTTGGACTGGGATGGCATGGTTCCGGCGTGTTGCCCTCTCTAATACTGGACCCAATTCAGCACATAGATCCAAGAGCACAGCTCTAGGGAATCTAAATCGGCTTATTAGCCAGTCATCATCATGGGCCAGGAAATCATCATGGTCCCTGAAAACTCGTTCTCTCCTTATTCTGCCATTAGCGTAATCCTCCAACAGTGCCAGGAGTGCCATCATGAAGCATTACATACCCGGGTCACCGGAGAATTTATATGTTTCTAGCAAATAGACTGATCGTTAACACCTTGACAAAATCACTTAATTAATTTGTGGGCGAAAATTTAAGACGAAAATGTTATAGTGAACACATGCTTCTTGACGGTTTTGTAATGAACACCGTAATAGTTAGGACCGATGATGAGTAGCGATTGTGCTTCATGACTGTATTTGCAGACTTTGACATTTTATGATATAGGCTATGTACATTAAGGAAAATATTTCCTTTTTACACTGTGTTCTGCAGTTCTCTAATAAAAGGGTATTTCATGCTATTCTGTAGGCTATCACATGTATCGCGCCATGTCCTCCTGTGCTCCCGTTGTGGACAATGTGACTGTAAGGCAGCGCTGATTATTATTTTATTTTACTTTTAATACATTTTGAATTACGTTTGGATTTTACTAGATGTATATAGCCTAAAACAATCGGCACAAATAACACTGTTGGATTTAATCTTCATGATAATGTGGATATAACGTATGAAATGGAGTGAAAATTAAATGTCATTCATTCTTATAATCGTTCTTCTCACATTTATTTTCTACAATCTAACTTCAGTTCACGACCTCACCATCGGTGTCGCCAATTCCCTTTGTCTCCAGAATGTGCGTACGCACGGCTCAAAGTTTGCTTAAAGGTGCGCACATTCTCCCGTCAAGTTTGTTTTTTATAGATCACAACCTTTGCGTGGGAACTGGCGTACGTACGTTTCCAGCCCCGTTTTGTGCGTACGCACGCTTTATAAATGAGGCCCCTGATCTTTCTGATCTTGTGCAATGCAAACCTGCAAGATCGAGCAGTCTTTGCAATGTGGTCTGCTGGTCATGTAAAAAGATTAAACCAAAATTTCTGACAGAAGTTGATGGGGTAATTGTAGAAGAACCTAGTTGGATGGAGAAATCATACTGAAGAGTTGAAGTGGCAGGGAAGAGAAAAAGCACAGTCTTTGCCAGGTTGAGCTGTAGGTGATGTTCTTTCATCCATTACATTACATTACATTTATTCATTTAGCAGACGGTTTTATCCAAAGCGACTTACAGATGAGGACAGTGGAAGCAATCAAAAACAACAAAAAGAGTAATGATATATAAGTGCTATAACAAGTCTCAGTTAGGTTAACACAGTACACATAGCATGGGATTTTAAATAATATAATAAATAAAAAGAAAAACAGATAGAATAAAAAAAAGAATAGAGCAAGTTAGTGTTAGAGATCTTACACATACACACACACACACACACACACATACAATTGCATAATAAATGAAAAGAAAATAGAATAAAAAGGTTAGAAAGGTAGTTAGATTTTTTTAAGAATATCATTAGAATAGTGAGTGTTAAAGGTAGAGGGTCAAATAAAGATGGAATAGATGTGTTTTAAGCCGATTCTTGAAGATGGCTAAGGACTCAGCTGCCCGGATTGAGTTGGGGAGGTCATTCCACCAGGAGGGAACATTTAATTTAAAAGTCCATAAAAGTGACTTTATGTTTCTTTGGGATGGCACAATCAAGCAACGTTCACTTGCAGTATGCAAGCTTCTAGAGGGCACATAAGTCTGAAGTAACAAATTTAGGTAAATGGGTGCAGAGCCAGTGGTAGTTTTGTAGGCAAACATCAATGCCTTGAATTTTATGCAAGCAGCTATTGGAAGCCAGTGCAAACTGATAAACAGAGGTGTGACATGTATTCTTTTTGGCTCATTAAAAATGAATCTTGCTGCCGCGTTCTGAATTAATTGTAAAGGTTTGATAGAATTGGCTGGAAGACCTGCCAAGAGGGCATTGCAATAGTCCAGCCTGGACAGAACAAGAGCTTGAACAAGGAGTTGTGCAGCATGTTCCGAAAGAAAGGGCTTGATCTTCTTGATGCTGAATAAAGCAAATCTGCAGGATTGGACAGTTTTAGCAATGTGGTCTGAGAAAGTCAGCTGATCATCAATCATAACTCCAAGGCTTCTAGCTGTTTTTGAAGGAGTTATGGTTAATGTGCCTAACTTGATGGTAAAAATTGTGATGAAACGATGGGTTTGCTGGAATCATAAGCAGTTCTGTCTTGTGTAAGGGAAACAGGTCAATTTAGCTCAAAGGGAAATTTAAGATTTTAAAGGGAATTTGAACAGAATCACTGTTTCACGGCTAATCACTAAGACGCCCTGCGATTCACTGAATGAGCCGTTTAACATCAAATCTGCGCTGGATATTAATATCCAAACTATAGTGAAAACACTATCAATTAGCACAGTAACAAGATTGGCAGTTTAAGACATTAACTTGTAAGCACAAAAAACAAGATACTTCTCTTTTCAATATGAATAAGACTTTATTAGATAAATCTAAGACATATAAACTAATCTAACACATAAACGCACACACGCACACATTCACACAAGTTGCAGGATGATCGAAAGTTAGGGAAAGATGAGTTTAAGAGAATGGAAATGTGGAATCCCAAGTTCACAGCAATACGTTAAATTGCATAGACATGAACAACCATCAATCACTTAATTAACCATCGCATTGAGTTCCTCAATGAGGTTAAAATTATATTAGATACACCAGTACAAATGTCTGAAGGTACATTGCCTGTGTAAAGTTGTCGTTGAAATGGGGTTCCCCTGATATCGCTGATTGGCTGGAAGTTCAGTAGTCGTTGAAGTGACGTCTTGGGAAGCCCGTGGTTGGGCGTTGGTTGGCTGAAAATGCAGAGTTGTGTGGCTGGTTGAAGTTGAATGTTCAGTCGAGGTCAGACAGCATTACAAAACAACTCAGAACACGAAACTCTCAAACGGAAAAGAAAAGAAGTAAAGTTTGACGATACTAGGTGGTGTTTCTTCTCATTGTGGCTAAGTAGCAGCAGGCGTGCAGGCTGAAGCACGCTGGAACCGCGCTCAAAGAACAGTGATGACAAACAGCATGGCTAAAAGCTAAAGCTAAGAAGCAAAGCTAAAAGCAAACTAAAAGCATACTAAAAGTTGTCATGACTGATAGCAAAAGCAGAGCTAAAACTAAAAGCATACATGACTAATAGCAGAAGCAAAACTAACAACTAAAAAAAGGCATGACTAGTAGCAGAAGCAAAGCTAACAACTAAAAGCATACATTTTATGGTGTCCTGAGTATTTAAAGTGGCCTGTTGGCCACACCTCAAATGTTGTCTTGACCAATCAGATATTGTCTTGGCTCGGGGGTATCATAAATCATGTTATATTATCAAGCATGTGGTCCGAATTTTCCCGCTCTTGCAGGGTATAATTTTGGACATGATTCCTATAACAAGAATATGATACATTTGACAAATAACTGATGGTCAGGACTATTTCAAGCAAGCAGATTCAATCATACACATACCAAACATAATTATGAATCCTTAAGCTGTCCCATAGTTATTAAAAGACATACACAATAAGTGATTATAACATGATAGTCAAATGTGTGGGTTACACATAAATGAATATGGAGTGAAGCGATGGACTGATGCTCATTTATAAGTCCTTTTTGAGTTCATTTTGGTCCATATATATGTAGAAAAGACAGTTTCTTTGCCATTCTCTTGACAAAAATTTTTGTGGAGACCAGATGTTCAAAGGCCCCCCACTTAGGAATTTCAGTCTGGTTCTGCTGGGGGAAGTCAATGGAACTTGTGTAGTACTCTCATGGGTTTACACGTGATGTCCGGCGTTGCCTTTCAAATACGAACAACAAATTTGACAAATCTCTTCTGTGAATTAAAATGGTCAATAATTGTTCTAGTGGTGTAAATGTTGAAAGCTGTTCTGTGAAAGCATTGGTTGGTTGGTTATCTTGCTTGGGACTTGTGGCACAGAATGTTTTATGACTTCCTGTTGCCTTATTGAGGAATTCGTATGGGCTGAAATATGTGCCACTAGAAACTGAATTTGAATTGCTAAACTTGAATAATTGCATTAAATAACTGAATTTGAATAACATAATTTGAAAGTGTATTGTTTAATTTGAATCATTGCATTGAAAAACTGAATCTGAATTGTATAATTTGAAATTGTATTTATTCAAAAACTGAATCTGAATTGTAGCCGAATAAAATTTGTCCAATAAAATTTGATCCTCACTTAAAATTAAACTCTCTATATATCTTCACATTCACTTCTCACAATTCAGATTCAGTTCTCAAATTCAATTTCAAGTTACTGAGACAGACATCCGGGTAGTTGGAGGATGAAGAAAGAGCAATCGAGCACAGATCGATAGATAGCGTTCATTGGCGCACAGGAGCCAATCAGCACCTACGTTTTGAAGCATAGTACGTACCCACCATGAAACAAGGAAGAAGTGCTTGCCTTGCCGACTGACTTGACTACCATGGATCCGCCTGGGACAAATATGGTAATGACAATTTATTTTTTATACGATCTAACGTTCTTTAGTTTAATGTTGTAGCTGTTTTGTAGAAACGGGGGAAATTACATCTTTCTCGAGATGTTGCAAACACAGTAGCTATTATGTTTTTGTGGTTATGTACTAGCTCTGGTAACAACATCTTTGCTTGGCATTATTATTTCTAAGCATTTGCCTCTTCCTCCGGTGAAAATGTTGTTGCCGCCAAGTAGACTGGTCATGTCTTCAGCGTGATTATTTACGATAACTACTCCTCGTGATTGTCATTGTCAGGGTACTGCTTACTAAGAGGGAGAGAGAGAGTAGTAAGCTTGTATGTCTCACTATGTTTTGACAGGGAGACAACTCAGAAGTAGTCACTTCAACATATTTGCTCACAGATGCAATACCTTCCCATGGTCCTGTTGGGCCAAGTGCCCAACATCAAACTTTAGTATATTTTTTTAGTCAATAAAAAAAATGTCAATATAGTGTCGCATTTTAGTTAGATATGTCCCTCCAAGTATCTGTCTCCCCACCAATGGATTAATGCATTGACCAGTTGGATTTAATACTTTAACATATACATATTTATGTATATGTTATGTATGTATATACATAACATACATATTTAACATAACATATATTAACATATAATTTGCATGCAGGTTGTCTTTGAAAATGAAAACGAAAATGAAAACAGTGAAATAAAAGAGGAATTAAAATGACAAGTAAAATTTACATTTAAATTTGAATTGTGTCACTATTATTGCGTGAGCGTTAATAAAGAGCTTTGTAAAAACTGTATGTGTAGTTTCTTTTTCACGTTTGGTTTTTCATTTTAATATTGGCAGTCTTGCCTCGAGACTGTATTGAAAATGAAATGTGAAATCACCAATTGCATTTTATTTTTCAATTTGATAGGTATGTCACCGTGAAAATGAAATCATTTAATTTCATTCTCAATTTTGTCACATATTTTGCGTGCAGTTTTCTGTAATGAAATTGTTAATCTGGTTTTAATTTTAATTTTAATCATTTCATTTATTTATTTAAATTTGGCAGAAAATGCCTTCCATAACTTCATTCCTTCCAACTTCAAAACAAAAGTGAGCATTTCTAGGTTTGTACGCTTCTATAGTCTCCTTCAAATGTAAATAACCTAAGCCTCTCAAACTTTTGGGGCCAAGTACCTCATATCATGTCAAAGAATCCAGGGATCACCTGTAAGCGATGACCCTACAGAAGCAACAAAAAAGTAAATGGCACAAATATGCAAATACTAACACACAATAGAGAAAGAATAATTCACGTACATACACCACAGTTTCTGAGAAACAAGAGGAAGGTGAAAGAATTTAAAGCAATTTTTGAATGCAAAATAGACTGAGTCGAACAGATTACATTTATGTCTGTTTAATTGTTTTTATAACAACATATACACATAAATCATAACTTGATTTTGAAAGATTTGTAAACCGATGCTCTACGGTTAATAATGATTTTTGATGTTTCCTGCTTCTGATGTCTTCTGACCCCGTTCTGCATGATGTAAAGAAAGTCTTCCAGCATACTGTACTGTATATTACACCGGCAGAGAGGAAATAATTATTGTTATTATATTACAGTTCCTAAACATTTTTATATTTTTATTTACCACAGAAGCTCTGTCCCGAGACACTCTCGAGTTACGTTGAGACTGATGATTCCCCAATCTTCCAATATGGACTTCACGTACTGTAGGATGAACTGTTTCCAGTTTCAGCAAAACAGCAAGGATTCATTAATGGATGTCTGCACCTTAGAACTCTTCACTAACACTGCCTGCATCACCTGGGCTACAGAGAAAACAATGTTACTGCCTGTACATGGCACAATTAACCTTTAACCTTACAGCTGAATCAATGCAGTAACACTGTTAACTACTATTGACATTGTACCAAATGTTCAGACTGAATATACAGAGGAGAACTGGTCCCCAGTGTTTTTGGTTATTCTGGTTTCTCCAAAGGTTTTTTACTCCATTATCAACATCTTGCAGATTTTTCTTTATTAACCACTGTTGCCTATGGCTTGCTTGCTGTATGTATGAAGACTAAAGCATTTCGCACCAACTATTAAAATGGTGAGGGTGTGTTTGACCATATAGACACAACAGTATGTCTTTCTGTAAAGATTCTTTGAAATGTTATGTATTTCGAAAAATGTATAAATGGATTACATTGATAGTGTGCATATTTCTTGAACATTTATATGTAAAAAAAAAAAAAATCAGTAGAATTATTATTATAATGTACTATTTTATGTACTGTGTTATGAGTTAAAGTCAATTACAATTGTAATTTCTGTCATCATAATTTAAATAGTGTGATAATTACTGTATGATTTTCTTTGAAAACAATAGTTTCCTAAATAATAGACAATCAGTAATTACAGTACATTAACTGCCTGTAAGCAAAACCATATATAACAACATAATTAATTATTACACTTATTACGACCACTGGCACGGCACCAACATACCAAAACTCAGTGGTTAAATCTTATGTGCCCTCCAGAAGTTTGCCATTGAACGACACCTCGTGGTGTCATCCCAAAAAAGTTCTAAATCACTCTCACTGACCTTTTCCTAGACTGTGCCCAGCTGGTGGATTGACCTCCTGATCTCTATTCGTACAGCTGTGTCTTTACTCATTTTCAAGAAACATCTAAAGACTCATCTTTTTCGCCAGCACTTAACCAACTAATATTAGCACTTTCCTTTTCTTGTCTTTCATATTTAAAAATAAAAGTAGTCAAGTCAGTCGGCAAGGCAAGCACTTCTTCCTTGTTTCATGGTGGGTACGTACTATGCTTCAAAACGTAGGTGCTGATTGGCTCCTGTGCGCCAATGAAAGCTATCTATCGATCTGTGCTCGATTGCTCTTCCTTTATCCTCCAACTACCCGGATGTCTGTCTCAGTAACTTGAAATTGAATTTGAGAACTGAATCTGAATTGTGAGAAGTGAATGTGAAGATATATAGAGAGTTTAATTTTAAGTGAGGATCAAATTCTATTGGACAAATTTTATTCGACTACAATTCAGATTCAGTTTTTGAATAAATACAATTTCAAATTATACAATTCAGATTCAGTTTTTGAATAAATACAATTTCAAATTATACAATTCAGATTCAGTTTTTCATTGCAATGATTCAAATTAAACAATACACTTTCAAATTATGTTATTCAAATTCAGGTATTCAATGCAATTATTCAAGTTTAGCAATTCAAATTCAGTTTCTGGTGGCACATATTTCAGCCCATAAATTCGGCTTGTGTTTCAGCCACAGCCCTGATCGACTCTTTAATTTGTCTGGTTTGAGTCATTTCTGCTAAACTTGGCAAGGTTGAGTTGAAGGTGATGGTCCATCATCCAGGAAGAAATGTCTGTTAGACAAGCTGAGATGCAAATCTCACCATGGGATCTACCGTGGGATCATCAGGATGGAATGAGAGGTAGAGTTGAGTGTCATCAGCATAGCAGCAGTATGGAAAGCCATGTTTCTGAATGACAGAACCTAATGATGCCATGTAGACAGAGAAGAGAAGTGGTCCAAGAACTGAGCCCTGAGGCAATCCAGTAGTTACATGTTGTGACTTGGACACCTCACCTCTCCAAGATACTTTGAAGGACCTATTTGATAGGTAAGACTCAAATCATTGAAGTGTGGTTCCTGAGATGCCTTTTGCCAGTAGGGTTGATAGGAGGACCTGGTGGTTAACCGTGTCAAAAGCAGCGGACAGATCAAGCAGGATAAGTACTGAAGATTTGGATTCTGCTCTTGCCAGTCTTAGAGCTTCAACAACTGAGAGCCAGGCCGTCTCAGTTGAATGTCCACCTCTGAAGCCAGATGGTTCCTGTCAAGGAGGTTGTTGTGTGTGAAAAATGTAGAGACTTTGTTGAACACAGCTCGTTCATGTGTTTTTGCAATGAAAGGAAGAAGGGAAACTGGTCTGTAGTTCTCTAAAAGAGATGGGTTGAGGTTGGGTTTCTTAAAGTGTAACTAAACCCCTACTCAGAGCCTGACTCCACCCACTGACAATATTTGAAAAATGCTGAAAAGTGGGCAGATCACAGCGGAGATAGAGGGGACGAACCGAGGGCGGGGCTGGGCGAGTGCGGCGTGAACCTGAGACTCGCAGTGACGGATTGATTGACAGCTGCTGTCAGAGACGCTAAAATGGAGAGTGACTGTAATGACGCAAGTAGCTTTGCAACAGAGCGATCATTTGAAGTAGAGGACTTTTCTCCCCCAGTTTTACCTGAAGTGGAGGGTGTCGAGGTGTCTGTTCATATCAATTCGAGCCGCTGGCTCAAACTGCGGTCTTAACTACAGCACCGCGTCGCTTTTCAGCGCGAGCTGTGTGGAGAAGCCCATTTCCACCTCCATTGCATTGGAGAAGCAATCCCGTGTAAAACACAGTTTGCACACTCGAGCTCTAGGCGGGAACTTGCGGTCTTCCAGGCCAAATGCATGCAACCACTGGCGCTTAATTTTAAAGTCTGCTGGTGAACTATGCAGTCCAGCAGTGCAACAACTAGCAACACACCTCCGTACCATCCTGACCACTGTACTAAATACAGATAAATCTACGCTAACTTGAAGATCTAAATAACTATATAATTGCTATGCTAAATAGATGCTATATTAGTCTATCTACCAATACTCGCAATTCCAGCTCCTGACTCACTACAGTGATTTTGATGGTTTTATACTGCCAAGGGCATGGTAGCTCGTACCAAGGGGCGTGGTGAGCTGGAAACTGCTTACATCACCTGCCACCGCTTACGTCACTTGCCACCGCAACATCCAATAGGAAAAATCAACTGCAGTAGCCACCGTTCAACCTGAAGAGGGCAGCACTCACACGTTTTTACACCATATATTGTAGAATTAAAACACTTTATACTCAAATGTCAAAAAAGTTACTCGAATCAATGAACAGCACTAATAAAGTCCCATTCTTATAGATCATTAACTAAAAAAAGTTGGTTTAGGGTTTAGTTACTCTTTAAGTAGTGGAGTTATACGTGCCTGTCTAAATGATGAGGGAAAAACACCAGTGTGGAGGGATGTGTTGATGATGTGAGTGAGTGCAAGTACAACTGCAGGAGAAATGTCTTGAAGGAGATGAGATGGAATAGGATCAAGCGGGCAAGTAGTAGGGTGATTAGAAAAGATGAGTTTTGAGACTTCTGCCTCAGAGAGTGAAGAGAATGATGTAAATGAGTGTAAGTTTGCTGGTGATATGAGCTTGACTGATTGTGGCGTGGAAAATTGTGCACTAATGTGTTTAATTTTATTAATGAAAATTGTTGCAAAGTTTCCAGCTATTAGAGATGAAGCATCCATGCCGAGATGTCCGCCAGGCAGCCTGATATCCATGTACTGAGATCTTTATACAATTCATACAGAAGTGGATTGACATAGTAACTCTTTATACATGTTTCCCAGGTTTTCTCTAGTATAAAACGATTGTTTTAAGTGCAATTGCATTCATTTTAAGATATGTGTAAAATCGACTGAGAAAGTTTCAAGTTATTAATTCTCTTGTTTTGGACAAAAGAATACAATAATAATGCTGATATCTCTTTCCTTAGTCTGACAGGATTGACACCGAACACCTTACAGTTGGACCGCTTACCAGGGAGGCTGCGAAGGCAACAGTTGTTCAACATGTATCACTATTAAATTGATCTCAACGTTGGATGAGATGCTAAAACTTGGATTGCGTTTCCAAATGTAGGGAGGTTAGGAAGAACAAAGGATAGGATGATTACAATCAAAATTCAAAAGGATGATTCGTCGTCTTTGACACGATTGTGTATTTAATTCACTTAAAATTGATTGATGGTTCTTACATGTCCTACAAATGTTAAAAGTGAAGAGGAAAGGAAAGGAAAGGAGAGAGAGGACGGAGACAGTAAGTCTCAGTAGCGGTTATCAGCGGTTATCTCAACTACAAGGAGAGCGTTGTTTTTGTTGCTGCACAACTAATCAAACAAAATAAACTTTAAGTGCAAGAGAGTTGTCTTTCTAATTTATTTGAACTCGTAGTGAGGGATAACAATGTCTCCTTTTAAGGCTCAGGTGTGTCGTTCCCAAGCTAGGATACACTAAGTAAAGAAATGGTAAGAAAAGTAAAATTAAAAGAAATAATAAATGGGCAAAATATGTAAAAATGAAATTAAATAGAGGAAATCAATAAGTAAAACAATAGTGGTTAAGTGCATAACCAAAACAGGAAGAGGGGTAAAATGCAATCAAATAAGTAAAGGTCTGAATAGCATATATTCAGGTAATAAATAAATTAGGTAGAATAAGTTTACTTAAACTTTCAAAGTTCAAGGCTTATTCATTCCTAAAATAATTAGGCCCAAAAGAGAATACTAGAAATAAAGGATCATATGAAATGATCTGAGAGGGAAATTTTGAAAGATTCAAAATCAATTTAATGTTTCAATTAAATTTCAATTTGACAATTAATAATTGTGAGTTGGTATTTCCTTTTCTAGTAAAATGAAAATAAGTGGTATAGTGAGAAAACAGAGCAATAAGAGAGAAAGAGACCAACAAGTGTTTGGGGAAGTCGTGGCCTAATGGTTAGAGAGTCGGCCTCCCAATTGAAAGGTTGTGAGTTCGAGTCCTGGGCCGGCAGGAATTGTGGGTGGGGGGAGTGCATGTACAGTTCCGTATAACAACACCGGGAGTGCATGTACACCCTCAATACCACAACTTAGGTGCCCTTGAGCAAGGCATCGAACCCCCAACTGCTCCCCGGGCGCCGCAGCATAAATGGCTGCCCACTGCTCCGGGTGTGTGCTCCGGGTGTGTGCTCACAGTGTGTGTGTGTGTGTTCACTGCTCTGTGTTTGTGCATTTCGGATGGGTTAAATGCAGAGCACAAATTCTGAGTATGGGTCACCATACTTGGCTGAATGTCACTTGACTTTTTTCACTTAGTTAAGATGTTTAATGGGTTCAATCATGTCAGCGTTGCCCAAACACACACTATTCAACCACTGGATTGTAATGCTAACGGCTAACCTTTGAGGCTAGTGGATTTAGCATAGACTTCAATGTAAATACAACTGTTTCGTTAGCTTAGCAACACCGTGGAGTTTGTTTACACTAGCGTCGATGCGCTGCGCGTTCGCAGTGCATAGTTGCTCCGGAAGTACGTTAAGGCTTCTGTGTCACGGCTGTAACTGTGGCAACCAAATCAAATTCTAGTGGACTAGCAAATTAATCGTTGCATAGTTGCAAGTACAGTTAAGCATGTTACATGAAATGTCGGCTCATTTCAACACTGTACAAATAACAACACCGCTTTTACTTGGTTTTGCGATGTGTCACTTAAACTTTCAGTTCGTAAAGAGTTAAATTTATATCTTAATTCAAATAGCAGCTTCGTGCTGTAGTTAAGGGAACACAGTGATATCGATCTCAGCGATCTGAATCTCCGTGCCAGTTTTTCTGGACACAAACACAACAGGATTTATTCGCTGTTGGTACACAGTTAAAATTTATTTGATCAAGCTTTTAAAGCACTCCCATTCAACTTACTCTCGGACACACGCAGTGTTACGCGAGATTGCATTCACTCTGTGAACGGACACAGACAGGCAAACATTATTCTCTAATGTTAAACTTGGGGGAGTCAAATATCAAATTTGATTCGGCAGTGGAAGACTTACTGGTAATCAAACTATGAATACTGAGGCTTTGATACATAGATTGAGGAACACGCTCAAAACTATTCTTTATTCGCCGATTTATATCCCTTTGAATCACAGCAGTTTAGCTTCGTTCAGCGAACGGTGACTGAGATAGCTTTTGAGAGGCACTGGAACACGAATTGAAATCAAATCAGCTATAAGCAAGGCATTACAAAAATGAGGAACACGCTCAATTTCTAACTTATTGTACGATCTCAGATGTTTACTTTTAAGTTCACTTACTTGAGTTACACTCCCATCTGTTTTCATTCATTTAAGTGGGCGCGCGCTGCTTACGTCACGGGTCACACAAACACACACGTCTCGCTAGCTTCTCATCTTTCATCTGCAGCAAAATAAAAGATTAAATAACTTGGTTTATGCTCACAATTTAGATTAAACTGCCCGCATTTTCTCCACCATAAATGTAAGGGAAACAGGTCAATTTAGCTCAAAGGGAATCATTTAAGATTTTAAAGGGAATTTGAACAGAATCACTGTTTCACGGCTGATCACTGAGACGCCCTGCGATTCACTGAACGAGCCGTTTATCATCAAATCTGCGCTGGATATTAATATCCAAACTATAGTAAAAAACACTATCAATTAGCACAGTAACAAGATCGGCAGTTTAAGACATTAACTTGTAAGCACAAAACAAAAAATACTTCTCTTTTCAATATGAATAAAACTTTATTAGATAAATCTAAGACATATAAACTAATCTAACACATAAACGCACGCACGCACAACTTTCACACAAGTTGCAGGAAGATCGAAAGTTAGGGAAAGATGAGTTTAAGAGAATGGAAATGTGGAATCCCAAGTTCACAGCAATACGTTAAATTGCATAGACATGAACAACCATCAATCACTTAATTAACCATCGCATTGAGTTTCTCAATGAGGTTAAAATTATATTAGATACACCAGTACAAATGTCTGAAGGTACATTGCTTGTGTAATAAAGTTGTCGTTGAAATGGGGTTCCCCCGATGTCGCTGATTGGCTGGAAGTTCAGTAGTCGTTGAAGTGAGTCTTGGGAAGCCCGTGGTTGGGCGTTGGTTGGCTGAAAATGCAGAGTTGTGTGGCTGGTTGAAGTTGAACGGGCAGTCTAGGTCAGACGGCGTTACAAAACTTAACTCAGAACACGAAACTCTCAAACGGAAAAGAAGTAAAGTTTGACGAGACTAGGTGGTGTTTCTTCTCATCGTGGCTAAGTAGCAGCAGGCGTGCAGGCTGAAGCACGCTGGAACCGCGCTCAAAGAACAGTGATGACAAACAGCATGGCTAAAAGCTAAAGCTAAGAAGCAAAGCTAAAAGCAAACTAAAAGAATACTAAAAGCTGGCATGACTGATAGCAAAAGCAGAGCTAAAACTAAAAGCATACATGACTAATAGCAGAAGCAAAGCTAACAACTAAAAAATGGCATGACTAGTAGCAGAAGCAAAGCTAACAACTAAAAGCATACATTTTATGGTGTCCTGAGTATTTAAACTGGCCTGTTGGCCACACCTCAAATGTTGTCTTGACCAATCAGATATTGTCTTGGCTCGGGGGTATAATAAATCATGTTATATTATCAAGCATGTGGTCCGAATTTTCCCGCTCTTGCAGGGTATAATTTTGGACATGATTCCTATAACAAGAATATGATACATTTGACAAATAACTGATGGTCAGGACTATTTCAAGCAAGCAGATTCAATCACACACATACCAAACATAATTATGAATCCTTAAGCTATCCCATAGTTATTAAAAGACATACACAATAAGTGATTATAACATGATAGTCAAATGTGTGGGTTACACATAAATGAATATGGAGTGAAGCGATGGACTGATATTCATTTATAAGTCCTTTTGAGTTCATTTGGTCCATATATATGTAGAAAAGACAGTTTCTTTGCCATTCTCTTGACAAAGATTTCTGTGGAGACCAGAGGTTCAAAGCACCCCCCCCACCCCCTTAGGAATTTCAGTCTGGTTCTGCTGGGGGAAGTCAATGGAACTTGTGTAGTACTCTCATGGGTTTACACGTGATGTCCGGCGTTGCCTTTCAAATACGAACTACAAATTTGACAAATCTCTTCTGCGAATTAAAATTGTCAATAATTGTTCTAGTGGTGTTAATGTTGAAAGCTGTTCTGTGAAAGCATTGGTTGGTTGGTTATCTTGCTTGAGACCTGTGGCACAGAATGTTTTATGACTTCCTGTTGCCTTACTGAGGAATTCAACTCGTGTTTCAGCCACAGCCCTGATCGACTCTTTAATTTGTCTGGTTCGAGTCATTTCTGCTACACTTGGCAAGGTTGAGTTGAAGGTGATGGTCCATCATCCAGGAAGAAATGTCTGTTAGACAAGCTGAGATGTAAATAGCTACCGTGGGATCATCAGGATGGAATGAGAGGTAGAGTTGAGTGTCATCAGCATAGCAGTGGTATGGAAAGCCATGCTTCTGAATGACAGAACCTAATGATGCCATGTAGACAGAGAAGAGAAGTGGTCCAAGAACTGAGCCCTGAGGCACTCCAGTAGTTACATGTTGTGACTTGGACACCTCACCTCTCCAAGATACTTTGAAGGACCTATTTGATAGGTAAGACTCAAACCATTGAAGTGTGGTTCCTGAGATGCCTTTTGCCAGTAGGGTTGATAGGAGGATCTGGTGGTTAACCGTGTCAAAAGCAGCGGACAGATCAAGCAGTACTGAAGATTTGGATTCTGCTCTTGCCAATCTTAGAGCTTCAACAACTGAGAGCAAGGCCGTCTCAGTTGAATTTCCACTTCTGAAGCCAGATTGGTTGCTGTCAAGGAGGTTGTTGTGTGTGAAAAATGTAGAGACTTGGTTGAACACAGCTCGTTCAAGTGTTTTTGCAATGAAAGGAAGAAGGGAAACTGGTCTGTAGTTCTCTAAAAGAGATGGGTTGAGGTTGGGTTTCTTAAGTAGTGGAGTTATACGTGCCTGTCTAAATGATGAGGGAAAAACACCAGTGTGGTTTTGAGACTTCTGCCTCAGAGAGTGAAGAGAATGATGTAAATGAGTGTAAGTTTGCTGGTTATATGAGCTTGACTGATTGTGGTGTGGAAAATTGTGCACTAATGTGTTTAATTTTATTAATGAAAAACGTTGCAAAGTCGCCAGCTATTAGAGATGAAGCATCCATGCCGATATGTCCGCCAGGCAGCCTGATATACATGTATTGAGATCTTTATACAATTCATACAGAAGTGGATTGACATAGTAACTCTTTATACATGTTTCCCAGGTTTTCTCTAGTATAAAATGATTGTTTTAAGTGCAATTGCATTCATTTTAAGATATGTGTAAAATCGACTGAGAAAAACTGTAAAATATTCTATGATTATGTTGCCTACCATGTGGCTCAGGTTTCATGCAGGGCACGTACCTATGATGTCTTAAAATGCTGCCTACAGGGGCAGTTAACTAGGTGATGGAACAGAGCAATTATATGGTGTCACCTTGATGTGTGGCGGTGTCATGAGTCACTAATGATTCTGGTATTTGTTTATTTGACGGCCCAGCAATGTGAGGCTCCTGTACACAGTGAATTGTATAAAAACATTATTTTCTTAAATTTTCAAAGATCATTGTGCCTTCATAAAGAGTTAATCTGGGAAATAATGACATGACATCACAATAGAAACATTACAAAACTAGTTTGTTGCTAGAAGGATCAGTGTTCAACCGCTGCATATTCTTATTCATTAGTATTTTATTATACAATGCTTATAATTGATGAATGGCAATCTAGCCTAATATGAATGCTAATGATAGTCAGAGACTAAATTATAACACAGTTTATTTTCATTAATTAACATTAAAAACTCAACTATTATCAATTATCTATAATATATTAAAAAATAATAATAATAAATTAAGTAAAAACTCACTCATCTTGCTGCTCAGAACTTGATTCGAAATAGAGCTCGCGCAAATAGAATGTGCGTGTCCGGTGTGCGAAACCTCGAGTTGTCCTAGATGTGGCACTGAGTTTCCAGTCCAGTAGGCGACTGCCTTTATGCTTTGCAATTAAAGAATATGACTTACAATAAGTAGCTGTTTCAATCAAGCACAAACTGGGTATAAAGCCCTGACCCAAAATTTCTGTAAGAATCGTATTTCATCATTACCATCATTAGCCTACAATTTTAGTTTGAGGAACCACCTTTATATTTTTGATAGTGAGGTGACACGATATACAAAACAAAGGGCTCTTGAGACATGTTTTCAGAGTTGAATGTGTTTACACAGTGTCTTAAAACTTCAACCTTATATGAGGTCATCATATGAGATACTGAGTAACTCTCATACACAAAGAGAGAGAGAGATAGAGAGATAGAGAGAATAGAACAAACAGCAGAATCTCTGCATCTCCAAGCAACACAGTGTTTTGTAGATCTGGGTAAAAATATATAAATATCTCAATATTAATCGATTCTCATTTTTACAGAACAATATTGATTCCTAAATCTAAAGAATTGATTAGTCTAGCCTGTTTTCAGTTAATGGACTGAACGTTGAAGGGGACCTCCCATCCAATAAATTGCAAAAAAAATATTAATATGAAACAAAGTCTCAGATTTCAAATTCTGTCCATTGTATTGCTGTTACAGATCACTCGGGAGGCTGAGGAGTAACAGACAGAAGGGTTTATTAATAGACACAAGCAGAGGAGCAGGTATTGTAGGGTAGAGTTATGAATGGATCCGTGAGAGCTGGGTGAAGACATCAGAGGAGGGAGGTGAAACGCGCACACTGGGGATCTTGATCTTTGGAGAATCGCTGGAGAGAGGTAAGTAGAGGAAGAGTTTGTCCTTTGAGTTAGCATACAGGTAAGACCTTGTCGCGAACGAGACCGGACGCTGATTGAGTGCGTGTGTGTGGTATTTATGGTGCCGAGGTGATTGGGTAATGATGAGGGTCAGGTGGAAGTGCTCAGTACTCAGGTGAGGGCGTGCATTGTGAATGAGTGGAGGTGGAACCTGGCTTGTTTGTAACAGTACTCCCCTCCCCATGGCCCGCTCCTCAGGATATCGTTGCGTGGGACCCAGGAACGTTCCTCTGGACCGTATCCTTCCCAGTCCACTAGATATTCCAGTTGTCCACCACGCCGCCGGGAGTCCAGGATGTCACTAACTTCATATGCCGCGCCTAAGAGAAGTGGAGGGGGGGCCTCGGTTTCGCCAGGTTCTGTGGAGAACTGCTTGAGGATGGTGAATGGGCCAATGAATCTGGGACTTAGCTTGCGGCAGGGCAGTTGCAGGTGCAGGCGGATGTCCCGGGTGGACAGCCAGACCTTCTGACCGGGTTGGTACGTTGGGGCCTCAGATCGGCGAAGGTCGGCTGTCGTTCTGCGTCTGCGTAAGGCCCGCTGGAGTTGGTGGTGTGCCACATCCCAGACCCTCTCGCTCTCCCGGAACCAGTAGTCGATGGCGGGGACATCCGAGGGTTCACCTGACCAGGGAAAGAGTGGAGGTTGGTAGCTGAGTACGCACTGGAATGGAGTGAGTCCGGTGGTAGGTTGACGAAGGGAGTTTTGTACGTACTCGGCCCACCCAAGGAACTGGTTCCAGGAGTTCTGGTGGCCATGACAGAAGGTACGGAGGAAGCGTCCTAGGAGTGAGTGGAAAGCCTTTCATACCCGGGAGATGAACTGGGGACCTCAGTCCGAGACTATATACTCTGGGATGCCGAAGTGCCTGAAGACATGGTTAAATAACAGCTCAGCCGTTTCCATGGCCGTGGGCAGACCCTTCAGGGGGAGAAGACGACAGGATTTAGAAAATCTATCCACTATGACAAGAATGCAGGTATTATTGTCTGAAGGAGGAAGATCGGTGATGAAATCCATCCCTAGGTGTGACCACGGGCCACTGGGAACGGGCAGAGGATGGAGCTTGCCTGATGGAAGATGGCGAGGGCTTTTGGATATGGCGCAGCTTGTGCATCCGTTCACGTACCTCCTGACATCCGAGGCCATGTTGGGCCACCAGAATTGTTCCTTAAGCAACGAGAGGGTTTCATTGACCCCCGGGTGACCAGTGCCAAGAGATGTGTGAGCGGAGTGAATGAGTGGAGTGCGCCGTGTCCTGGGAATATACAGTCATGGCCAAAAGTTTTGAGAATTACATAAATATTAGTTTTCAAAAAGTTTGCTGCTAAACTGCTTTTAGATCTTTGTGTCAGTTGTTTCTGTGATGAACTGAAATATAATTACAGGCACTTCATACGTTTCAAAGGCTTTTATCGACAATTACATGACATTTGTGCCAAGAGTCAGTATTTGCAGTGTTGGCCCTTCTTTTTCAGGACCTCTGCAATTCGACTGGGCATGCTCTCAATCAACTTCTGGGCCAAATCCTGACTGATAGCAACCCATTCTTTCATAATCACTTCTTGGAGTTAGTCAGAATTAGTGGGTTTTTGTTTGTCCACCCGCCTCTTGAGGATTGACCACAAGTTCTCAATGGGATTAAGATCTGGGGAGTTTCCAGGCCATGGACCCAAAATTTCAACATTCTGGTCCCCGAGCCACTTAGTTATCACTTTTGCCTTATGGCACGGTGCTCCATCATGCTGGAAAATGCATGGTTCTTCACCAAACTGTTGTTGGATTGTTGGAAGAAGTTGCTGTTGGAGGGTGTTTTGGTACCATCATTTATTCATGGCTTTGTTTTTGGGCAGAATTGTGAGTGAGCCCACTCCCTTGGATGAGAAGCAACCCCACACATGAATGGTGTCAGGATGCTTTACTGTTGGCATGACACAGGACTGATGGTAGCGCTCACCTTTTCTTCTCCGGACAAGCCTTTTTCCAGATGCCCCAAACAATCGGAAAGGGGCTTCATCGTAGAATATGACTTTGCCCCAGTCCTCAGCAGTCCATTCGCTATACTTTCTGCAGAAGATCAATCTGTCCCTGATGGGGTTTTTTTTTGGAGAGAAGTGGCTTCTTTGCTGCCCTTCTTGACACCAGGCCATCTTCCAAAAGTCTTCGCCTCACTGTGTGTTCAGATGCGCTCACACCTGCCTGCTGCCATTCCTGAGCAAGCTCTGCACTGGTGGCACTCTGATCCCGCAGCTGAATCCTCTTTAGGAGACGCTTGCTGGACTTTCTTGGACGCCCTGAAGCCTTCTTTACAAGACTTGCACCTCTTTCCTTGAAGTTCTTGATGATCCTATAAATTGTTGATTTAGGTGCAATCTTAGTAGCCACAATATCCTTGCCTGTGAAGCCATTTTTATGCAACGCAATGATGGCTGCACACGTTTCTTTGCAGGTCACCATGGTTAACAATAGAAGAACAATGAATTCTACCATCACCCTCCTTTTAACATATCAAGTCTGCCATTCTAACCCAATCAGCCTGACATCATGATCTCCAGCCTTGTGCTCGTCAACATTCTCACATGAGTTAACAAGACAATTACTGAAATGATCTCAGCAGGTCATTTAATGACAGCAATGAAATGCAGTGGAAAGGTTTTTTTGGGATTAAGTTAATTTTCATGGCAAAGAAGGACTATGTAATTCATCTGATCACTCTTCATAACATTCTGGAGTATATGCAAATTGCTATTATAAAAACTTATGCAGCAACTTTTCCAATTTCCAATATTTATGTAATTCTCAAAACTTTTGGCGACGACTGTACTGATGTCCCGGTGGGCAACCCGGCGGGGTGTTAGTAGTAGGATCGGTAGGAGGAAGGGTCTCTGTGGACCAGGTAATAGGAGAGACGATGATCTTTTCTGGAAGAATGGTTTCTGGTTCTTTGCGATTCTCTTCGGGGGCGTGATACTGGGACAGGGCGTCAGCCTTTTACGTTTTTCACCCCTGGGCGATATGAGATGATAAAGTGGAAGCGGGTCAAGAATAACGCCCAGTGGGCTTGTCTTGGATTTAATCTTTTGGCCACTAGAAGATACTCTAGGTTTTTATGATCCGTGAGGACCAGAAAGGACTGTTTGGCTCCCTCCAACCAATGCCTCTATTCTTCTAAGGCCAAATTGATGGCCAACAACTCCCGGTTGCCGATATCATAGTTGACCTCCGGCGGGTTGAGTTTCCGGGAGAAGAAGGCGCATGGGTGGAGGCGACTGGGATTCCCCTGCTGCTGAGAAAGGACCGCTCCCACTCCGGTGGTTGAGGCGTCGACTTCCACGACGAAGGGTCGGTCGGGGTTGGGATGAACCAGGAGGGGGGTGGTCGTAAAGGCCTCTTTGAGGGTGTGGAAGGCCTCTGTGGCGGCAGGAGTCCAGGGGAGAGATTTGTTTTTGTTTACGGAGGAGACTGGTGAGAGGGCTGGTGATGGTACTGAAGTTTTGGATAAACCGTCTATAGAAGTTGACAAAGCCAAGGAACCATTGTAACTCTTTGATGGTGGTAGGAGTGGGCCAATCTCTGACGGCATTTACTTTCCCCTCGTCCATCCGGATGCCACTGCTGCTGATGTTGTATCCAAGGAACTACACTGAGGGCTGATGGAAAGAGCACTTTTCGGCTTTGAGATAGAGTTGAAAGGCCCTCAGGTGTTGCAGGACCTCCGCAACGTGGCGTTGATGTTCTGCCAGGCTCCGGAAATATATGAGGATATCATCTATGTAGACGAGGACGAACTTGTGGAGGAACTCCCGGAGCACCTCATTGTAGCGGATTTCACCCAGCACCACAAAAGAACCACCGACACCAGGCTCTTCGGGGAATCACTGCAGTTTATTAAAGACAGGACAGGGTTAATACACTCGACACACTCTCAGTTCTGTGATCTCTGTCTCGCTCAAATCCAAAGCTGTTCTCCATTTACTAATAAAGCATTAACAAAACACTCTTTTTGTTTGTTTTCTTTCGTAACATACATCACAAATTACATATAACACATCTCAGACACGTATTCAAATCAAGACAATCTATTTATAATAAATGCATATAATAAAATGTTCAATGTATATATTTGATACCTTGGAAATACTTTGAAAATACATTTAAATATGTTTCAATCTAACATTACAATGACATATGATCGTATAGTGGTATTTTCTCTGTTGCAATATTACATACCTGCAGTTTATTAAAGACAGGACAGGGTTAATACACTCGACACACTCTCAGTTCTGTGATCTCTGTGAGGAGTGTGAAAAGAGAATAGTGAACCCCTCCCCCATTAACACTGTAACTGCATCTGCTTTAAACTAAAATTTCAAGTACACAGTACACAATACTAGACAGATAAAGACAATATCCTTTGACAAATGTAACTGCATGATATTCTATTAAAGTAATCCACCCTTTTTAGTAATATTTATGAACTATATTAGTTAGAAACCCGCCGTTCAAAATGGCGTGCGGGCGGCAATTTGAACCAACATATTAAGAGCTGATTAACACAAACCTCAGAATATCCACAAAAATATTAGTATTCCAGCACACTAAGTGACTCAATCCATCATTAAAACAAGTCATCCTCCGATATTGGTCGACATTTTTACTTAATTTCTTAAATTTAAACACTTTACTTCAGAGCTCGTTTATAACATACCTGTCTCGCTCAAATCCAAAGCTGTTCTGAGCATTGAGCGAGACGCGATTGGATGACTCGGCAGTGGAAATGACGTCACTCAACTATAAAACTTAATACAGCATTTTAAAACAAAAACGTACATTTTTACTAGATTCTATATAGGGTACAAACAGTAAAACGTGTCCAGAAACTAAAAAATAAAATAGAAATAGATTTTATATATTTCTGGGAGGGAGGACAAAGTTTGCTGGAATGTTCACAAAACTCAAAACACTACACTCTCCCCTCCTAAATTTCAGCAAACTTTAAAGCCGTAGGTGAGATATTTTCCTTCAAAGAGGGATATCCAGACGTCAGTCATTCAATCGAATAGCAAAACATTTTGCTTGGGAGAAATATGCCCTTATACATATAACCATACATTCCTCAATGAAGTACTTCTCAATTCCTCTTAAAGTCTTCCTCTACATAATTCTAATCACTTTTCGAAAATAAAACATATTTGTAGAGCTTAATCTAACTCCCCACAAAACTGGAAAGAACTCTTAACAATTCTGCTAATGGATCTCTTTGATTTGGCTCAGATAATATCATGCTCATGCACTCAAGCAGTCTTTTAACAGGTTTCACTAACCTGCCTGACCTGGTTCTCACAGTTCTCTCACTTGCTTTTGGGATTGTGTCTGACCCTGTCACTTTTCTTGGGGAAGCTTTCAGTGCGACTCTAGATCTACTACTTGAGGCTTGAACCCTTGAGCAATGATCTGATCTATTATCAGAGCTAGATTCTCTTGGCATTGTAACTGGTTCTGCTTGAACACTGTGACTGTTCACAGACCCTCCAGGCCTTTCTTCTTCATCACTGCCTTCACTGGCCGAATCTGACTCAGATGCACTGCTCAAATCATCTGCACTCCACTCACTTTCTTGGACGTCATTTGTATCACAATCACTAGACAATTTGCTGGGTTTGCTCCCCTCATTGGTGATCGAAGGGCCACCATGTCTCATGTGATCTGTTGAGGCCGAAGCATGAACCCCTGTGACTTGCCAAGTGCCCTGTCCTTGAACAGAATGTGCCCTAACCGGCTGAGATGGTTTTGGGCCCTGGCCTTGTAAGACCCAAGCAGCTATCCTGTTGCTCCTTGATTCCCTTTCAGAACTTAACAGAGATCCATGTCCTTGGTCTTTTGTCTCACTTATTTCTTCTTCAGAGACTGTGGAGAACATTGTGGACTCAACTCCTGGCTCCTCCAAGGGCAAAAAGTTTACAGGGAGGAGGAAGTTACGGTGAACCACCTTACTTTTCCTTGTGGTTGGATCTTCAACCCTGTAGATGTGTAACATTGGGTCTTTCCATTTCACCACATGAACCACTGAGTCCCACACATCCGCAAGCTTTCTTTTTCCCTTTTCTTTCTTATTCACCAGAAGGACGCGATCTCCAACTTCCAAGGCAACACCTTTGGATTTCTTATTGTACTCCTTTGCTTGCCTTCTCTGGGCTCCTGTGGTGTTTCCTTGAGCAATCCTCATTGCCTCCCTAAGATCCTTCTGAAGAGTCTCCACATATTCATCGTAAGTCTGCACATCCTCATTCCTCAGGGCACTCCCAAACATGATATCTACAGGCAACCTAGGCACCCTGCCAAACATCAAGTAGAATGGTGCAAATCCTGTTGTCTCATGAGTGGTACAGTTGTAGGAAAACGTAAGTGTCTGTATCATCTGAGGCCATCTCTCTTTCAATCGAGGGGGTAAGGAGCGAATCATATTTCCAAGTGTGCGGTTGAATCTTTCCGTTTGCCCATTGCCCATCGGGTGGTAAGGAGTAGTATGGGACTTGCGGACACCAGACACCAACAGCAACTCAGCGATCAACTTACTTTCAAAGTTGGCTCCTTTGTCTGAGTGTATCCTCTGCGGGAAACCATATATACAGAAAAACTGATTCCACAACTTCTGAGCCACAACTTTAGCTGTCTGGTTTGGGCAAGGGAACGCATGGGCTAATTTCGTAAAGTGGTCCGTTATAACAAGAACGTCAACATTTTCCCCATGTCTCCCTTCTGCAGACCAGAAATCTATACATACAAGTTCCAGCGGCACACTTGTCTTGATAGATTCAAGAGGTGCTCTAGCCTCGGGTTCCTGAGTCTTCCCGACTACACAGCGCTTACAGTGAGAGACATATCTTTTGACGTCTGCATCCATACCGGACCAAAAGAATCTCTGACACACCAGGTGGAGTTCTACTTTGTCCTTGATGACCGGCATCATCATG
Organism: Carassius carassius; assembly: GCF_963082965.1. Taxonomy (NCBI): domain Eukaryota; kingdom Metazoa; phylum Chordata; class Actinopteri; order Cypriniformes; family Cyprinidae; genus Carassius; species Carassius carassius. The sequence continues at coordinate 1,636,919 of NC_081792.1, forward strand.
AGTCCCTTTTAGGGCAGCAGCTCTCAGAGAATGAGGAAGTACAAGCTGGTACCTGATTTTTCCCACCCTGTCTTTGGATCTGCGGTAAAGAACACTGTCCTTGACTTCCAACTTTTCCCAGTGTTTCAGCAGTCTCAATACCAGAGCGGATTCATTATCCCTCTCTCTTCGTGATGGTCTCCGTCTTCTGTCAACAAAGGATATCACACGAGCGACGGTGGGGTCAGCTCTCTGTTTTCCCCGTATTTCCTCCATCGAAAAGACTGAGAGTGTATCCACTCCTCCATGAACCAACCTGCTGGCACAGCGGGTCAGCTGAACACCACGTACAGGTCTGCTGGATTCCCAATCTAGACAGGACTCAAAAATAGCTTTCACACCTTCACTTCTTATCTGACTCAAGCTCCCAACTTGGACACTCTGAGCACTATCCTCAGAATTTTGATGGAGTACATTCACTGACAGTCGGAAAGCTTCTTGAACCGATTCCAAGGTTACATGATGAGCCTTACTCTCCAAGGCTTCACAGACTTCCAGAGTTCTGGCAAAGGGACGTCGACTCAATAGATCAGCAGGAATGTTCTGGGTTCCGGGTATGTATTTCAAGTCAAAGTCAAAGGGGGCCAGCTTGGATACCCACCTTTGTTCACAGGCATCTAACTTAGGCTTAGACATAATATACGTCAAAGGATTGTTATCCGTTAGCACTGTGAACGTAGTCCCTTTCAACCAGTGAGCGAACTTTTCGCAAACTGCCCACTTTAGAGCATAAAACTCTAATCTATGAGCTGGATAACGGGACTGAGCCCTCGACAGGGTCTTACTCGCAAAGGCTACTGGTCGGGGCTTCCTCTCTCCCTCCGGTATTTGACTCAAAACCGCACCTAACCCATCCATAGATGCATCGGTGGACAAGAGGAATGGTCTCTTAAAGTCTGGATGTGCTAGAGTAGCTGTGTCTGTGAGCGACTGTTTGATCTTTTCCACAGCAAGGTCACATTCTGCAGTCCAGTCTTCAGGGCTCAAACGTTTGGGTTTGGGAAAACAGGAGCGATCTTTCCCACCTTTCTTCCTGGTCTTCTGACCAGCGGTCAGCTTAAACAGTGGCTTGGCTAATGCTGAGAGACCCTCTATGAAATGAGAATAATAATTAGCCATTCCGAGGAAAGATTTGATCTTCGTGGGTGATGGAGTCTTTCCATCTTCCTCCATCAAATCCGCCACCCTAAACTCACTGATTGCAGATACCTTTGCTGGGTCAGTTGCAATACCATTCTCTGATACAATGTGACCTAGAAACTTCACAGTCTTCCTCATGAAGTAGCATTTCTTTTGGGACAATTTGAGGTTGTGCTCTCTAAGCCGAGAAAATACCATCTCGAGGCGGTCGAGTGCCTCCTTCTCAGTCTTCCCAAACACCAGTAAGTCATCTAGGTAGCAAAGGAGAGACAGGTAATTCTGGTCTCCAAATATCGCAGTCATCATTCGAGAGAACGTCGCAGGACTGTTGCATAATCCCTGAGCCATCCGGTTGTATTCATAAAGACCCACTGGCGTTGTGCACGCTGTATACTTGCGATCCTCCTCATGGATTGGGATATTATAAAATCCCGATGTTAAATCCATGGTGCTGAAAAAGCAGTTGTTCCCCAAGGATGCAAGGGCGTCAGCCTGGTGAGGCAGTGGATATGCGTCCTTCTCTGTTCTTTGGTTAAGCCACCTGAAGTCTGTGCATATCCGCAATTCTCCAAAGGGCTTCCAGACCAGGACTAAAGGTGAGGCCCACTCGCTGTTGGACTTCCGGATGATACCGCGTGCCTCCATTTCATCCAGGGTCTGTCTCAACTTGTGGTAATGAGCCGGCGGAACCCTTCTGAAAGGCAGTCTGAACGGTTTTTCGTCCTTCAGGCGTATCCGGTGGACAATATTCTTGACTTCTCCACAATCTAACTTATCACGGGAGAATATGCTCTCATACTGCACAATGAGATCTGCCAATTGTCTTTTCCAGAAGTCATTTACTTCACATGAATCAATATCAATCTGTGTCAGTCCCAGCTCTCGCAACTCAGCTGCACAGTCTGTTAGCGATATCTTGTCTTCTTCATTAGGTTTGTGAACATGAACAACATTTTGAGGGACCTCTCTTGATTCTCCATTCATGCACTTTGTAAGCTCTAACTCTTCGAGAGCAAGACACGGGTGCACCTGAGCAATTTTTGCATTCCGACGTAACACTACTGGTCGATCCAACATATTTATCACCTTTATAGGAATCCACTTATCAGCCCACAATGGACACACGCTACGAGCAATCATAATGTTCCGTGGTGAAGATTTGGAAGTTGAGGACTCTACCATTACAGTACTCCCTACAGACAATGGAACTTCTTCTTTCAACCTTCCCCAGACTATATGTTCATGTTGCGGCTCCAGTGTCACACACTGTCTTAATAACACAGTGCCAACTCTTTTTGGCATCCTGTCTCCGTGCCAACGGTCGACATTAGAAAGTAGACTGAGGAGCGGGTCATTACTGTTTTCTTTAACAGGCTGTGAGATTTTTTCCCAGTACCAATTTGTATTCTTGACCTGCTGAGTCACGTGTCTTAAAACATTAGAGCCTACTATCATGTCATCCTCTTGACCCGGAACAACTAAAAAGTTCACAGTCATCTTGCACCCAAGCAAATCTACATTTAGCTCATATGCACATTTTGGCTTTGTCTGGTTGCCTCCACATCCAGTCAGCACTTTCTTTGTGGGTTTACTCAAATTATCACAAATAAGACTGTGATCCTGAAGTATGCGCTCAGCTGACTCACTCAGGGTACAGGTTACAGATCCACTGTCTACAAGGGCTAGGAGTTCTACTTTTCCCTCGACTAACGCAGGTGCACGGAAAAGATCATCTTCATCATTCACTTTTGTATAGATCGGTTCTTGAAGGAAGTGTAAACAACAATTCCCAAAGGTACTTGCTTCACTCTCATTGTCTGCCTTTCGAGTCAGGCTGTCATCAATTTTGGTCTGTACATTGATAAAATTCTCTGGGGATTTTGGTTGGCTGGAACCCACACTATTCCCCTCGCAGTGTGGGCTTTCTAGTTTAAAGGCCGCTCGGGATCAGAAGGCACTCTGGTTGTTTCCCGTTTGATTGGTTTTCTTTTGGGGCATTCGAAACCTCTGTGTCCAGTCTCATAGCACCTGAAACACAGTCCTTCTTTGAAGCAGTGTGTCTTTGTTGTGTGATCAAGGGCCTTACAAACTCTACAGGAACCTGAATATTCACTTGACTCCCCAGACGAGGTTTTGACTTGCTCTGTTTTTGGCTCTTGCCCCTTCTGTGAGACGAGAATCTGTTCTAGGAGAGACACCGCTCTACCAAGCAGAGCTGGATCAAGACCACTGGACTGACTACTGCCAGAAACTTTTTGCTGTGTCATACACCAGGCACCAGAGGGCTTTTCTTCAACTTGTAATACTCTTTCCACACTGGCTGACTGCTTGTCTCTATGATGGCTTTCTATCAGCGCTTGAACCTCCCTAGCAGTCCAACTCTCCAGAGGTTTACTCCGTAGGGCCGCATACAATGCAGGTTCCGGACAGTGCCTAACGAACATCATCGTTACTTCATGACTAGGGTCTTCAACTCTTTTGCCCCGTCTCTGTAGGCACTCGTCAGCTAGGTCAACCGCCTTGTTAAGTCTGATCCAATAATCTAACCCACTTTCTGATCGCCTGGGCAAGGTCTCGTAGAAGTCTCTCAAAGGGGTCGTCGAGGAAATCGCATCCCCAAAATGCTGTCTCAGAATTGAGAAAATAACATGTGGGTCTCTACTCATATTAATCAGGGGATTATTTCGAATACAGGTCCTTACAACATCTTTAGCACGACCCATTAGCCTATCTAGAATCTCCTGGCCTTGTTCTGACACACTGAATCCTTTTCTGTTCAGATATGTTTGCATCAACTCCTCCCATTCACCAATAGTGCATCTATCAGTTTTGTCACCTCTGAATGTCGGAGGTTCTTTGATATCCTGATGTCTGAGAACTAGGTTGAGATTTGACCAGTCAGGAGGCTGAGCTGAGGTCTGTTGGGCATTTTCTTTCTGGGCATTTTGCCCTGCTGACGACAAGCTGGCAGCGATCTGGTTACCTATTTCACTGCCTAACTGCTTCATTAGGTCTGCCATAGTCTGCCACTGGTTTGGTTGGTCACCTCCTACAGAATCATATCTCTCACTATGAAAGGCTGGTGAGTCACATCTTACACCTGACTGATTTGTGTTCGTGATGGGTGGGGGCCCTACTGGGGTAGCGATCATGTCATGCTCTAGCATACTATTCAATAATGCCCCCCGCCCTAAACTGGTTGAAACCCTTGGTAACCTTGGAGCAACATTCAGAGGAGTAACATTCACATGGTCAACATCTACATCTTGCAACTCTTCATGTGATCTGGTGTGTGTATAACTGTAACGGTCCATGTTTAAATTTAACTGCTTATCTGCTCCCCAAAGTTCTCCTTAAAGGTGATGTCAGCTGAGGTTTCTCCCGGCGATCTGCGATGGCTGATCTCTTGGAATCCGGGTCACGGCACCAAATTTGTAGCGGATTTCACCCAGCACCACAAAAGAACCACCGACACCAGGCTCTTCGGGGAATCACTGCAGTTTATTAAAGACAGGACAGGGTTAATACACTCGACACACTCTCAGTTCTGTGATCTCTGTCTCGCTCAAATTCAAAGCTGTTCTCCATTTACTAATAAAGCATTAACAAAACACTCTTTTTGTTTGTTTTCTTTCGTAACATACATCACAAATTACATATAACACATCTCAGACACGTATTCAAATCAAGACAATCTATTTATAATAAATGCATATAATAAAATGTTCAATGTATATATTTGATACCTTGGAAATACTTTGAAAATACATTTAAATATGTTTCAATCTAACATTACAATGACATATGATCGTATAGTGGTATTTTCTCTGTTGCAATATTACATACCTGCAGTTTATTAAAGACAGGACAGGGTTAATACACTCGACACACTCTCAGTTCTGTGATCTCTGTGAGGAGTGTGAAAAGAGAATAGTGAACCCCTCCCCCATTAACACTGTAACTGCATCTGCTTTAAACTAAAATTTCAAGTACACAGTACACAATACTAGACAGATAAAGACAATATCCTTTGACAAATGTAACTGCATGATATTCTATTAAAGTAATCCACCCTTTTTAGTAATATTTATGAACTATATTAGTTAGAAACCCGCCGTTCAAAATGGCGTGCGGGCGGCAATTTGAACCAACATATTAAGAGCTGATTAACACAAACCTCAGAATATCCACAAAAATATTAGTATTCCAGCACACTAAGTGACTCAATCCATCATTAAAACAAGTCATCCTCCGATATTGGTCGACATTTTTACTTAATTTCTTAAATTTAAACACTTTACTTCAGAGCTCGTTTATAACATACCTGTCTCGCTCAAATCCAAAGCTGTTCTGAGCATTGAGCGAGACGCGATTGGATGACTCGGCAGTGGAAATGACGTCACTCAACTATAAAACTTAATACAGCATTTTAAAACAAAAAACGTACATTTTTACTAGATTCTATATAGGGTACAAACAGTAAAACGTGTCCAGAAACTAAAAAATAAAATAGAAATAGATTTTATATATTTCTGGGAGGGAGGACAAAGTTTGCTGGAATGTTCACAAAACTCAAAACACTACATCATAGATGAAGTCCTGGAAGACGGAGAGGGCGTTAACAAGTCCATACGGCATCATGCAGTATTGTGCCAGTAGGGGTTATGAAGGCTGTTTTCCACTCGTCCCCCTCTCGTATCCGGATGAGGTTATAGGCGCTGCCACGGAGATATTCCAAGGCAGCTGGGACGAGGTGAAGTGGGTACCTGAACTTGACAGTGATATTGTTGAGAGCCCGATAATCAGTGCATTGTCTTAAACCTCCGTCCTTTTTCTCCACAATGAAGAAACTCGAAGCAGCAGGGGAGGTAAATGGACGAATATAACCCTGGGCCAGCGCCTCCTTGATGTATTCCTCCATGGCCTTCTCCTCCGGAATGGATAGGGGGTATATCCTTCCTTTAGGCACTGGTTCACCCGGCAGCAGATCGATGGCACAGTCCCACAGCCGGTGTGGAGGCAGCTTGGAAGCCCGTTTGGGGCAGAAGACGTCACTGAAGGGGGCGTAGCAGGTAGAGATGGCAATGGATTGGTTTTCCACTGGGCTCTCTATTGAAGTGGAACACACTGAAAGAGGTTCAGGGGAAGATGTGGCCGGAACTGGACAACCTGAGATGCAGCTCTTGAAACAGGCGTCACCCCACTTCAGGACTTCACCCGTCTTCCAGGAGATTACGGGGTTATGCTGCTCTAACCACGGGCGTCCTAGAATCACGTCAGCGTGGATTCCTCCAGAACCAGCAGATGGATTTCCTCATGATGGAGTAGTCCGGTTTGGAGGGAAATGGGACCCACACTATGACGCACGCATCTTCTACTTAACGGTTTGCCGGTGATAGTGTGAACTTGGTAGGCTGATGGCGTTGCCGTGGTAGTGAGCTTGAGCTGACGGCAGAAGGTGCCGGAGATGAAGTTGCCGGCTGACCCAGAATCGAGGAGGGCGGAAACTGGAAGAGATATGTCAGCGGCAGTAAGTGTCACAACAGTGGTGAGTGGTTTCATTTGGTATCTTGAAGAGAGAATGGCACTCACCATGGGACGAGGAGGACGGACGGGGCATACAGCGATGGCATGCCCCGGGGCTGCACAGTAGAGGCACAGATTCTGGGCCAGCCGTCTTTGTCTTTCAGCAATAGAGAGACAATATGAGTCCACTAGCATGGGTTCGCTGGCTGGTTCTGGGGAGCTGACGGCCTCTGGTCGGCAGAGTAGCGTAGAGGAATACGCCTGGCCCTGGTGCTCTTCTAAGCACGACTGCATATGGGTGGCGAAGCGGATGGACAGCTGGATGAATTGTTCAAGCCCGATGGTGTCCTCGTATGCAGCGAGATGCAACTGCACTCGAGGTTCCAATCCCTGACGGTAGGTAGTCAGTAAAGCCTGTTCGTTCCATCCACTGGAGGCTGCTAGAGTCCTAAACTGAAGGGCATATTCATTGACAGACATTTTTCCCTGTTTGAGATTATACAGCTTCTCACCAATGGAAGAGTCCCAAGCTGGTCTGCCAAAAACTTCTCGGAAATGGTCGATGAAGCTGGAATAAGACTGGATAACTGGGTTATTTTGAGTCCATATTGAATCTGCCCACAGTAGTGCTTTACCTTGCAGTTGAGAAATTACAAAGGCTACCTTGGATCTCTCGGTGGGGTACAAGTGCGGTTGCATCTCCAGGACCAGCAAGCATTGTAGGAGGAAACCGCTGCACTCCTCCGCCGAACCAGAGTAGGGCGCCGGTCTGGCCATGGGACTGGCGTGAATGGAAGGTGAGGAAATGCTGGCATCGTTGACGGAAGTGCTCACTGGTGTTGGGGATGCAGGTGTAGCCCCGAGTGTTCTTCGGAGTGCATCGACCAGATCTTGAAAGGGGTCCGTGAAGCTCATGCTTGTGCCTAGCGGTGTTGGTCCGGTCTTCTGTTACAGATCACTCGGGAGGCTAAGGAGTAACAGACAGAAGGGTTTATTAATAGACTCAAGCAGAGGAGCAGGTAGTGTAGGATAGAGTGATGAATTGAACCGTGAGAGCTGGGTGAAGACGTCAGAGGAGGGAGGTGAACCACACACACACACACACTGGGGATCTTGATCTTCGGAGAATCGCTGCAGAGAGGTAAGTAGAGGAAGAGTTAGTCCTTTGAGTTAACATACAGGTAAGACCTTGTCGCGAAAGAGACCGGACGCTGATTGAGTGCGTGTGTGTGGTATATATGGTGCCGAGGTGATTGGGTAATGATGAGGGTCAGGTGGAAGTGCTCAGTACTCAGGTGAGGGCATGCGTTGTGAATGAGTGGAGGTGGAACCTGGCGTGTTTGTAACAATTTCAGTATTCAAACAATAAATGTAATTTTTGGCGCTGTTTAAAGGGGTCATATGATGCATTTTTAAAGATCATTATTTTGTGTAAGTTCTGGTCATTTGGCCCTCTCATAATCGTGTTAAATAATCTCGATTACAATATTGGCCAAAATAATAATTATTCTAATTTTTTGCCATAATCAAGCAGCACTACATCATATAATTAAAGAAGACACCTGATGAAAAACTTGACACATTTCTGGACTTTAATAAGGAAACAGCCAAACGAACAAAACTACATGAATGTTATAACAGATAAATTAAATGCACACGGTTTTTTTTTTTTATACATGATTCCCAATTCTTGATTCAATTTCTATTCATGATTTATAATATTTGTACAGGCAATACAATTGTATTTCAATGTAGTAATTAGCAATTCATTTAATTTTATATTTGAACAGATTTGATATGTGAAAGCATTAATTAAAGTTTCTTAAGGGTCAAGATCATGTTATCTGCATTTCCTGCGCTCCATCAAGCCACTCCTATAATAGCTGTCATCACACAAATTAATGCTCGACTCTACATTTGTTGCAGGCTCACGCACCTGGTCAGATGTCAAGGGAAGCTCTAGCTCCGGGGCGATCCTCAGCTCTGATGCTCCTTTTAGCAAAGGCTCGTTGGTTGCGGTGGGCTCTGGCTCTCTATCTGCAGTATTACTTGATAAAAAGTAAATGTGCCTGTAAAATGTGCAGTGTTGGGGGTCCTCTAGGAATGTGGTTGAGAACCACTATTGTAGAGCACCCCCGACACTGCACATTTTGCAGGCACATTTCCTTTTTAAGAAGTAATTATTTTATGATGAACAAATCTTTCAGTGAGTAAAACTGGCTGTCTAAAGTACAAAGACTACATTATTATATAATTTCTTAAAATATTTTTCAATTATTATTATTTTAAATTATTGTCCCTAGATCAGTAGGATACTCTAGTAATAAAGTAGCAGTGGTAGTGGACAGGTTTTAAGTGTCAATTCTGCTTAAAAAGATGCAATCTAATCCTGTTTATGTGAAATAAGCCTGCTCCTGAGATTTAAGCTTACGTACCTTTTGCCATGACAGCAACTCCTGGATGAGCTTTGAAGATCCAAACAATCCAAGATCATGCCAAATTCAGCTAACTGAGTTAGCGACATACGAAGAACGGGCACCTGCCTGGTCCATATGGTGACAGGTTAATCATTGTCATTTTTTTTGTCTGCTATTGTGTGATAGTTCATACATTACCAGCGCAAGTGGGATGACGGGCCACAGTGGAGACAAGCGAGCAGTTTATTTTATTCATTTCATTCTATTTTATTCATGCAGTTACAGTTACCAGGAAAAGAGAATGTCTTACTGTGGGGAAAATGTCTCTTTACCTGTGGGAAATCCATTCTGGTTTCAATTTGATGTTGACAGCCTGCACAAGAAGTGCTCTACTACACAGTTGTTGTGTGTGTTTAACACCTCAGAATAGGTTTATTTCTCAATTTCATTTCCTATATTTTCTTGCAAACTCTGCTTATTTTAGTCAAAGACTGCTATCGTCAAAGATTACCATAAAATTAGCATAGAGTGAAGATTGGCATTATGGTTTTGCAAGAACTCCCAACCATGCAGCCATGCAGTTATATAATGCCCAGTTCAACAGAACTAAACCAATCATAAATATAGCTGCAAGTGTCAGGGTTCTGTCACTTCAGTCTAGTATTATTCATGGTTTTGTGACAGAGCCCTGATACTCTCCTCATGTCATTGTTTTCATGTGAGCGCGCGGCTTCGAGACTGCTCGAGCCGTGCGCCCTTGTCTGCGTGTCCTGTTTCATGTTGGAGCGTGGTGTTCGGATCCCGGCACTCATGTTTTGCTGAGTTTCGGTTTCGTGTCGGGGACCGGACACTCGCGCTCCATGTTCTGTCTTATTGTGGTAGCGTGCGGTCTCAAAGTGTTGTCTTGTATTGTTGCACACAGCTCGAGTTATCGGCTGTGTGCTTTCTTGTTCTATTTTGTCTTGTGCTGTTGCACGCAGCTTAGTCTTCGCTGGCTGCGTGCTGTCTTGTGTGAACACGAGGCTTATGAGTTTGCTCATGCGTGTTTGTGTCTAATTCAAGCACATGGCTTGTGATTGGTTTGCTGGCCATGTGCTTGTTTTTGTTTCGTGTGAGCACATGGCTTTTGTCTTAGTTCCGATGTGCCATGTGCTCTGGTCAATTGTCTTGACCCCACCCATTTTGTTACCTGGTTATTGATGTAATTTTCCCCACATATGTTCCCTCGTTACCCTCCTCATTAGCTCCCTATTTATTGTCCTTGTGTTTGCAGTTTGGTGGCTAGTTCGTTGTCTAATATTTGTCTGTGCACATCATGCCTTGCCTTGCCTTGCTAGTCAAGTTTTGTCTGTTTCCCCTACGGGGTAGTTTTTGTTTGTTTATTTTATTATTATTATTATTAAAGAGCCCTTTTCTCTGCATCAATGAGTCCTCACCTCATCCCTCTACCCGAAACCTGGCCATGTGCTTGTTTTTGTTTCATGTGAGCACATGGCTCTCGTCAATTGTCTTGACCCCCACCCATCTTGTTACCTGGTTATTGATGTAATTTTCCCCACATGTGTTCCCTCGTTACCCTTTTCATTAGCTCCCTATTTATTGTCCTTGCGTTTGCAGTCTGGTTGCTAGTTCGTTGTCTAATATATGTCTGTGCACATCGTGCCGTGCCTTGCCTTGGCTTGCTAGTCAAGTTTTGTCTGTTTCCCCTACGGGGTAGTTTTTGTTTATTTTATTATTATTATTAAAGAGCCCTTCTCTCTGCATCATTGAGTCCTCGCCTCGCCTGTCCACCCTGACAGCAAGCAGCAGTTATCGGGGCCAAGCACAACAGAGGAAAAATTAGAAGCATTTCAGGGTAAGTCAGTATGAGGTAACAATGAAACAGAAAATATGGGGTCAATATGTCAAATCGTTGCAGAGACACAGCCTCAGGTTCAGTTTGGCATCATGTCATCAAATGTATTAATACTAGCTGTTTGGTTATGATCACAGAATCAGTTTAGGTGCAGTATGTTTTCAAAAAAAAAAAAATGGCATAATTGATATCTTTGTTCTCAGGTATGATTTCAGGAATCTATCAAGACCCGTTTCCATATGTCAGTTTTCCTATTCCTTACCCATTACCATAATTAATTGCAGGCTATTAGTATTAGTATTTGAATGATCATAATACTTGAACACAAAATACGTTGTCCTGAAACTTTTTGATTCCTTCCAAAGCATTGTGCTGAAGACACATACTGAGTGTCGTTACATAACCTATGTCCCTAGATTATCATCGGCACATCAGAGACAAGCCTAAAAGACACTTGTTGTTAATGTTCAAACTGACATAGGCTGCATTCCATTTCACTTTTAGACACACACTCGAAAAATTCCCTTAGCATTTCTTCTAAAGAGAATCAATTTTATCATTTTGAAGTGCATTCTACTTTGTCAGGTGGACGAGGAGAGTTTATATGGACAGACCTAGGGACAGAGGGAGCTAGTCTACTACTTCAGGCAGCTCCTTATACCACAATGCAACACGACTGTGACCTCACCACAGATTGTGTTCAATCCACCACCACAATCAACTCAGACATATACAATTTTTTTAGTATAGGAAATTATGATCTGCACTCAAATGAATAGCCGTCTTTTTGCGTTTTATTTAATATTCATCACTGAATGGAAAAGACAAAAAAATTCAGACTCAAAGCCTTCCACAGTGTGCAAACCAATTCAATCTATTTATTAATATGTATTAATGTTTTTTTATATTTAAAACATCCAAGGCATATCTATATTCAAATGTAATGATGCATCAAACAAAATTGTAAGGGGAAAAATGCAAATAATCAACTTCATAGTTGATTCCAAGTGATCAAAAGCGGTTCCATTTTTAAGTCATCGCAATGGTTCCGCCAGTTTTGGGCACTCGTGTAACGTAATCAATAACGTACATCAGAATCTGTGCGACAGAGGGAAGATAGAGAGGGAAGGGAATAAAAATTGAAGTGGAGCATAGACTTTATTGAAAATGTTTAGCTAGAGAACAACCAGCCAGTTTTGGACTTGAACCCACTCTAGTCTCGGGTCAGACCTCAGGTTTTCGGATCTACATGGACATGTGAAGACCTCTAGTACAAGGACACAGGAATCGAAATCACATGCAGCTGCATTGCTGCAGTACTGTACCAGGAATGGGAGGAAACACAGGGCATAAATAGACAAATAATGATTAACTGAAACAGAACAGGTGTGAAACAAGGAAACTAACAAGCAAAGCCAGGCATGACAGGAACAGAACACGAAACCAAACCAGAACATGACAGAATGTATCCCCCTACCAGACTCCTGCGACTGAGGCAGAGACAGGGACATGGAAGACTGTGGTGGAGCCAGAGGGACTGTGGACAAAGGCAGAGCCAGAGGGAAGGAGAAGCCAGACTGAGCCAAAGGGATAGAGGGAACAAGGCCAAACTGGAGGAGTTGAATCCTGTGGTCCCCTAACCCTAAGGCGGAGCCAGTGGGATGACGGGCCACAGTGGAGACAAGGGAGCAAGGAGCCAACATGGAGCAGATGGGTCGGAGGACCAATGTTGAGTCTCGGATTCAGAGGCTGCCGACTCATTCAACTGGTCAATCTTTTTGTGAGGCTCAGGCTCCGGGGCGATGGTTGGCTCAGTACTTTGATATGGCCCTTGCATTGTGGCATGCTTTGGCTCTCTGTCTGTGATGGGCTCCAACAATTGCATTGTACAGTGAGGTTATGGCTGGCTGGGCCCTGGATCAGGAGTGTGGCTGGTGATGTTCTCCGCAGGGCAGACAGTGAGGGGTGATCAATTAATCACCATCACCCACTCCAGCCTCTAACATCTAGGGCAGTTGTTGCCTAATGGATATGAGAGTCAGACTTGTAGCCTGAAGGTTGCGGGTTCGAGTCTCAGGTCCAACAGGAATTGTTGGTGGGGGGCACTGCCGGGTGCTGCAGCAATATGGCTGCCCACTGCTCCAGGTGTGTGTTCTTGGTGTGTGTACGCACTTGGATGGGTGAAATGCAGAGCACAAATTCTGAGTATGGTATAGTCTGACGTAATTAAACGTACATACTATGGAAAGCTGATCCTAAAAGGAGTCAGCTATGCCAGGTCTGAAAAAGTCCCTCATGTGGTCCCCGAGGAAGGAGTCTAACAGCAGGGGAACAAAAAGAAAAAAAATGCCTCTGTTTAGGTCCAGTATTCTATAACACCCTGCTCAGACAATATGGGACGTTGGTGGCGCTAGAGGGTTTGACATAGAAATCCAAAAATAGCTGTGGTTAATTTCCAGACAGTTTTTAGATCGGTGTGCCACATTACACAACTGTCCCACAAGCGGATCTGTGGGTTGCCATAGACTAAATAGCAGAAGAAGAAAACTACAAATAAAATAGGTGTCTGCTTAGCCCCTAAATATAAATTACAAGATATCATGAAAATTATTAAATAAAAGTGAATAAATCAGGATAAATGACGGCCTGAATTTGAAGAGGAAATATCTGAAGGCCAGTCCTGACTGTGGATGAGAGGAAGAGCTGGGGATGCAAGAGGGTCATTAGCTCCTGAGCAACACAACGAAAGCAGAACTGGAGAACTGAAGTAATTAGACATCTGTCATATGAAGGATGAGGGGCCAGAAAGAGAAGAGGCATACATCTAAATGCAAGCTTTATTTTTATTTTTTTTTTTTATGAAACTAAAACACAGAAACACGAAATATATATATTTCTACCTATGAATCAAAGTCAATGTGAAATACATTCACATCTTACTTACTGCCAGGAATTGACTAGATCATGAAAAGTGGGATGTTTAATTCTCCTGATAGTCTCTGTGTAGTGGACTTTGCAGAGTATGCATGTACGTACATGTGAGTGTCTCACATACTGTACAATGTTTTTACAGCATCTACAGTAAAATATAAATAATTTACTGAACAACTTGTACAAATGTACAAATCCTTTATGAATTCTGAGGAGAGAACTTTTGATTTAAAAACAGGAGAGGGTTTTTAGCAGCTAAAAAATGTAAATGTTTTGGTATATTTTAACTAAAAATATTGTCAAATATTGTGTACAATTTTGTAAAATTCATTATCTATCCAAACATACAAAAAATATTTTTGTACCTGTAAATGTATAAATAAATATCTATGTATATATGATGAGACCAGACCTGTAAAAACCAGTAGTGAAAGAGTGTAAATAGTTCACAAGAAGTACTCATTCACATGTATGCATAATGTATTTGTGAACATTTTAGGAACATATACTTTTTATGCAATTAATGTCTAGTTAAGGTATGATTAAACCACTTAAAAATACTGTACATCATTTGGGTCTGGTAACAAGTTAATAAAGGTTTAAAAACATTCACAAATGAGATTGACAATAATAATGTGTTAATCTCAGTAACAATGAATGAAAAACTCCATTTGTACAAATATACTATTTGTATATAAGCTATTAATGTAACAATGCAGAGACTACAATTTATAAACTATGAATGAACTATAAACTATAAATGTTGTAAATACTGTAAATTTATTACAAAAGGCTAACCATACAATTATTTTTGGAAAAACATATCCTAAAGAATCAATGCAAAATACGACCTCCAACACGTACTAAGAAATGGGTCAAATATGGTTTCATGTTGGCTTTCAAATGTGATGTACTCTCTCTTAGTTGTGAATAAGTATCAAAGTTTTTAAGACAATACATTTCTTAAATTACAATTCATATATTAATGAAATCTTGGTTTGCATTAATATCTTTTCATATATTCACATTATATATAATTCTTTTCTCTGGCTTATTAAATAGAGTGATTATATAGTGATACCACATTTTGTTGCGTTGGACTAATGAGATGTTCTGGCAGTCATGTAAACCCATTGAAGTGTGTGTGTGTGTGTGTGTGTGTGTGTGTGTGTGTGTGTGTGAGAGAGAGAGAGAGAGAGAGAGAGAGAGAGAGTTTTCAGAGCAGTAGGCTCAATCATAAGTCAGCGTCCAAATCTGTGGAGATAACATCATCCCCGCTGGGAGTTTGCTGCAAGTCGGAAGGGTAAGTTTCCGCTATGATTCTAATCTAATCACATTCAGAGCTAAATACATGTCACTGAAGAGAATCATTAAATCAGTTTTGTAAAAGTGACTAACATTTGCTCTGTGCCTGGTGGACACCTCACGCACAGATGGCAGTCATTCCACAGGTGACTGAACCGCGCTCTCCGCGAACAACATCCGTCGTTATCCTCTCAGCGATCTTTATCCAGGAAAAAAAAGGCATATCGATCTGTCAGTAAAAGGCGAGATATTTTACGCACAACTCTTCGGATAAACGCGAGTAAGTTTGACACCATAAAGTCGTTGCGACGAATGTATCACTAGCTTGGGTTTCTCCACATTACGCGTGGATAAATGATTACAAATCTGTTTGGAGAATGTACAAAACATGAGTGCAATGCTGTAAACCTTAATGCTCCTCGGTTTACAGAAATGCATACACATTTGGTCCAAGTATATGTGGCTTCTTGGTCATTCCTCAGAAACAGAACAAGTGAACATTGCAACGATGTTAAATTGTGAACGTTAATTTGTAGCACAAGAGTCTTCGATTCACATTAACGTGACTTAAAGGTCATTTTATCACTCACCAAACCCCTTCGCCTTTCTTTATTCTAACTCGGGTAGTCTTTTTTTCCATAAAACAACAGAAGACAGAAATCAGGGGCAATCAAGCTCCTAAGAGCATCATAAACGTGTTTCTTATATGCATCTGTCTTATTAAGGCATATAAGTATGTATGGAACAGAAAATAGATCATTAATAATCTATGTTGCTGTTTTTATCAAAGGATTCATGCCTATTCAAAGCGGCTTGGAAATTCTGCAGAATTTTGCATTTTGTGTACAAAGTTTTGAGGCTTTGAAATGACGGAAACAATTATAAAACAGATTTCCTCTCTACCCAATAGGCAAGGCATTTAAGTCACACTATGCATTATGCATATGCATTATGGTTCCACACCTTTTCTTTTCTCATCCAAATTGGACATATTACAAATCAAGTGAACCCCCCCCCCCCCCCCCATATTTAAATATATAAAAATGGGGAAAAGTGTCACATTTGTGCAACGACATTGTTATGAAGCGCCCTGACTACATAATACACTTATACAGACAGGTAGAACTACGCAGGTAACAGAGAGGCTAAGACCTGAGACGAGAGGCTAGACCAGACACAGACAAGGGTTTATTAATGTCTAGGCTCTTATTTATGGTCAAGCATGGATAGTAACCGTCTCTCTTAGCAACAGGACAATGTGTGTCTCACATATCTTCTGACCATCCATGGTGTTCTTAACAAACCTGCTTGCGTCTGTGCTGTCGTAAGACCATGACATTTTAACGCATTCTCATCCCAAGGCGTCATATACTGACCCTCTTGACATTTCGTCAACATCCTACGCATATGGCACCCTCTAGCGTCAATATGAGACACAGATTATGGGTTAAGGTTAGGGTTAGGGTTAGGGTTAGACCGCTAGGAGGCCCATTTTTATCTGCTTCTAATATTGACGCTAGAGGGTGCCATGTGCGTAGGATGTTGACGAAATGTCAAAAGGGTCAGTACATGACGCCTTGGGATGAGAACGGTCTGGACATTTCAGACATGTGGACTGACTGAGCACAGCTCGCCGGCAACATCGGAAATATGGATGTCTCCATTCACTGTAGTGAGTCACACATCAATAAACGCACAAGAATTCAGTGTGATGCATTCTCTTCGGTTTTGTTTTTCAGAAACTCCATTATGTGGACATGAATTTTAAAACCCATCATGTGACACTTTGGACTGCTCAATGGAGATGACTACGATACTCACCGCGACAAACAGCCAAGGAAAAAGAATTCTTCAGGAACGTTCCGAACCCAACGTCACAAGTCTTCTGAATGCGTCCGCTCCCTTCCACCATCACATGAACAATGCCGTGCTGGGCGTTCTGCTCGGCACACTGTCGCTTCTGACGGTCATCATGAACCTGCTGGTGCTTTTTGCCGTTAGGAAGGAACGGACTTTACACACGGTGGGGAACCTGTACATCGTCAGCCTCTCGATAGCGGACCTCATTGTCGGGGCTACAGTCATGCCCTTGAATCTGGTCTACCTTCTTGAGGACGAGTGGAAACTGGGTCGCGTTATTTGCCAGTTCTGGCTGGTCATGGACTATGTGGCAAGCACGGCCTCCATTTTCAGCTTGTTCATCCTTTGCTTGGACAGGTACCGCTCCGTACGCCACCCCTTACATTATTTGAAGTATCGGACACGAGGTAGAGCGACTCTGCTGATTTGTAGCGCGTGGCTGCTCTCCATGACCTGGATTGTTCCCATCCTTGGCTGGCGGATGTTAGCTCAGGTCGACAGGAAGCCAGAGCTGGAGAACCAGTGCGACACAGACTTCCGCTTCGTGACCTGGTTCAAAGTTCTGACAGCCATCCTCAACTTCTACATTCCCTCCTTCCTCATGCTTCTGTTCTACTCACAGATTTTCATCGCAGTCCGCGATCATTACAGAGAGTGGGAGAACTTTGCCGGTCCGATGGTGAAAACAGAAACAGATGACACATTACAGAATGGAATGCAACTGCAGATAACCAAAGCCTCGGAGAGAGAGAGTCTGGCTTCACAAAACGAGGGCCTGCTGGATCAGTACAGTTTGGAGCAGCCTTACAACTCGAGGGACAATAACGAGGACAATAACGAGGACAATACCGATTCCTTGTCTGAGACAGAGAGGAAGAGTTGCTACAAGAAGAAACCGATGTTCAGCCTTTCGAAACGCATGAGAAAGAGCGTGCAAGACCCCAACGAGATTTCATTTCAGAGCGACGATGGGGAAACCGTTGCCGAAGGCCTGCCGTCATTATCTCTTGCCTTTCTGCAGTCCGAGAATAACCCTCAGCCCAAAACCTTCATAAATGCGAACAACTGTAACGTGTTAGTGCCAAACTCTGTTGGTAACATTTGTGAGAGTGCACCGACTGTGGATGTTGACAATTACACCACGGTTCACTGCAATCACAGCACTCCACCGTCCCCGCCGTCGCCCTGGGCTGAGAACAGCCCTCCGCTGGACACCACCGACTCACACCCCATCAAACAGACGTGGCAGAAGCTCTGTGAACAGTCCAAGCAGAGCATCCACAGCATGCGCATCCGGAAGGAGCGGAAAGCCGCCAGGCAGCTTGGCTTCATCATTGGCGTCTTCATGGTGTGCTGGATCCCGTACTTCATCACCTTCATGGTCATGGCTCTGTGTGAGACCTGTGTCCATCATGACCTTCATATGTTCACAATTTGGCTAGGGTACATCAACTCCACCCTGAATCCCTTCATATACCCCCTGTGCAATGGAAACTTCAAAAGGGTGTTCAAAAAGATATTTCATATTAACAGATAAAGTTTAGGAGAAAAACTGCAAACTTTTACCCCATTCTGCTCAATTAGTGTTTTCTGAAGCATTTCTTGTGACATGTTTGTACTTTGGTAGTTCTGTGCATCTGCCATGCTTGTGTTATTTTTGGGCATCTGAGATCTTGTAAATACAGAGCAACTGTATTATTTGTTGACTAGTGTCAGTTTGACACGTCTACAATCTGCATCAGATTATATGATAGATTTATTCAATCCAGAGTGTTTTAAAACTGGCTGTATTTTAGAAAAACAAAATCACACTATCACCTGAATCGTTGCTATTGTGGGTGATGTACGGTCAGGACAACTTGGGTTTGGTGTGTTTAATGCAGAACATTTTTAAAAAAGTCCTGGCATTGATTATAAGTAGTATGTGTGGTGCATATATATTAAATATGAGTTTGTTCATCAGGGAATGCACATTGTCTGCAGAGAGCTGGGAAATGCCACATACAAACAGGTTGAGCTGAACATTGAAATCCTGGGTGTAAACGTGGAACGTGACGTTGTAGTTTTGAAAGCAGTGGTGTATATTCTACAAATTGTCTGTATACATAAAACCCCTGGATGATTTACTGTGCAGTGCATTTCACCTGATCTTTGTTTTTATTATAAAAAATAAAATAAAAGATGAAGCGTGATTTAAAGAAATTTATAGGTAACCATTTCAAAAATACTGCATTTTACATGCCTGTGCACTGTGCAGTGATGAGGTGATGATGAAACAGACTACAAAGACTTCATGTTATGAAAAAGCAATTTTATTATAAATAATACTACTGCAGTGCATTGCTAAGTCTCATTTAATTCTCTTTTTCTTCTACCAGTCTGCATTGTCAGCCCTCAATTAGTGCCTGTCACTTTCTGTGAAACCAAAGTGATTGGGTGCTTGGTTGAACAAAAATGCCATTCTTGCTCTAACCAGATTTAAATAGATGGTTTTCTTAAGGGGTTAACATAAACGGAGAAGTATGTTTTGGCAAACGTGGCATATGACTCACATATTGAAAACCACTGGTTTACATGACAACATGCTTTAGATGTTTTACTTTAACAGGGTTTTTGCAGGTGGCTTTTTTAATGCCTTTTAAAGGCCTTTTTAAAACCAAGTATGGACAATTTAAGGAATAAACAGAAGTAAACAGATACATCAACGTGTCCTCTAAATGCATGTTTAGGGAGTAGATGCTTCAGTTTGAAAATACAGCTTTCAACTTATCTCTATTACATTTTAATTCATTTTTTGCATACAAACAAATAAATACATAAATAAATAGCTAAATAAATAAATAGTTTAAGGCTAGAATAGCTAAACTCCCAACAAGCAGAATATGGAAATATCTTTAAACTTCTGATCAAACTGTAAAAAATAGATTTTTCACATACAGTAATTGTGTTACATATTTCTGCTCTGGTTTAGAACATTTTACCAAAACCTTGCCTAAAAACTTAAGCCGTATTTGTGGCATACTGATTTTTCATTTAGATTAAAACTGTAAAAAGTTAGTAAAAACAAAGTGTTGAATGGTATTGTACACTAATGCACATGCATTAGAAGCCAAAGGGGAAGATGTAACAGTTTAAAAGCTGAAATATCTTTCAAGCCATTTTTACTAAATCATGAATTCAGTAAAATGGGTTATTTGATCTGTAAATGTATTAAAATGGTCATTTTAAGTGTGACTAGTTTAGATGAACTTGTGTTTATGCATTAATGTAATTCCTGTGGGTGGAGATTACATCACTTCCCTTTCTGTTAGTGCAGATATCAGGGGAGACTTACCAGGTTTGTTATAATCTATTGTTATTATATTATGATATTATGTTATTTACAGTTGGAAAATAGACATATAGCTTAACATGCTAACATGTGAGTGTTTATTATTTAAGCATACACTCTTGACACACTTACACTTTCATATTTTTATTGTTTATTTGTGATGCCACTTATAGTACCTGATTGACAACTGCAATTGCATGAGCCCACTATAAACATGATTTAACTCGTATTAAATCTGGATTTGTATGTAAACTGTTGAGTCATGCTAGTTGAAGATCTTATTGTGCACACAGGACGTCCCAGTGCAGGTCTCTACAGAGGCTGATGCTGAAGGAATGCTGCTCATCTCGACCGACTCCACAGCTCAGTTAAAGCTTTTGTAAATGTCTTGTCTCTGAAGCAGCAGTCTGGATTTTCTGGTTAAGTTAGTAACTTAACTATCGCCCATCTGCTGTGCACGGCACCCGACCCGACATATCAACCGATTCATCGAACAGTTAAAATGAAAAGGAGCAGCGTTTATAGATTTTTATCAGTATTTTCTTGTCTAATTGTCTGTGTTTTCCTTTTGTTTTGGGTTTTTGTCTTTTATTCGATGGTTTTGGCACCTTAAGACTTTTTTTTTTGGACTATTAACTTTACACAGCACAAGAGAACTTGACACTCATAAAGCGTTGGTTTGCGGATGGTTAACGTTATTTGCCAGCATTGTTTATAACAGCGGGACAATATGATGCTTTAAAACATTTCTAGTCTTATAAACAAGTCTTTTTTAATTGTAAAAATATTACATTTCAAGCATGAACTAGTCGTAGCACCAGCGAAAACGGCACCTTAACTTCCATTCTGCATGCTCTTGTTTTCTCATTGAAATAATTTTCAAGTAATTTGTGAAGTGCTAGCTGTTCCGTACCAAAACAAACCGACTGCGCATGCGTGCAAGCTGACCGTGGTCATATGACATCAACCAGGAAGTGCTCGTCTGGTAAGTGATGTTTCTATCAAATGTGTTTATTGTTGCTCTGACTCTCTGTTTGTCATTTACGTGGCTATTATCGGCACAGATCACATTTCCAATGTGGAGGCTTTTACTGTAGTGTGTTTAAAACACAAACACGATCACAGTGGCACAGACTCGATGGTTTTACCGAAGTAGTGTCAATAAAACCACAATACTAGAGAGCGCAGTTTTTACTTTAATTACATCGACAAGACATAATCAGTTGTATAGACGTGTCAGCTTAGTGAAATATTAATTTAAAAACATTCAAGCTTGTTCAAGTGAGAAAGGGGAACTACTACTTTAAAACTAACCAACTTCCCCAAATCCAATCGAACAAGAAATGTAATCGTTACTATAAGAAAATATTATCAGGCTATCAGCACTGAGAAATATATGTTAATACTACATTATTAAAAATATATATGTACTACATTGTTATTTTATTATGAAATATCAAAAGATTAAAATATCTCTTGGCTAGCTGTCACTAGAAATTATAATCTTGCCCTTAAGTGATTTGAACAAATAAATAATGTTATTAAAAAAAAATTTTCAAGGCAAAACATTTGTTTTTATACCACATTTATTATGCTAAAGGTTCAGTGGAAATACTCAGTGGCTGTATACAGTCGTCTCATGGGATTAGTTTGATCTTCTGTTCTGTGTCATAAGGAATCAAACGCATCAGTCCTGATGGAAGCCGAGTCGATGGAGAGAGGCGCAGCCGCCCCAAAGCTGCAGTTCGCCCCGTTCTGCAGTGCCCTGGAGGCAGGATTCTGGCATCAGCTCACCCAGAAGAAGCTCAATGACTTCCGCTTAGACGAGAGTCCCAAACACATCAAAGGCTACTACTATAACGGTGAGACTGGAGAATGTGTTCATGAAAGAGATGACAAGTGCTAGGCTTCTGTCAGAACAGATTGCTTAGATCCTGAAAATTAAAGAAACTTGATGATTAGAGACCAAATGAATCACATTTGTCTTTTTAAATATCAACTGCTATATTCAGTCTTATGGAATGTCTTTATGTAAATACTGTGGTTGAATTTGCACATAAATAATTCAAGTTTTAAGATCTACTGTATGTCATTCTTCGAGTAGACAAAAGTGAAGACATTTTCCCCTCAAAATTAAATTATAATAATCAATTTCATTTCTGGATAACTGGATGTAGATTGCTTTTTATATCAGAATGTAGTGTAGAGTCGTGTGACAACAATTCACCATACGGCTGTTTGAAACACTGAACTAACGATGAAGCATATTTTTAAAGCATTTATTAATCTTAGAGCGAGATAATGAATCGGACACATGAGGGAAAACTAAAACAATGACAAGACTGTGACAGTTTCTGTTGCGCAGTACATTCTGTGTGAAATATTAAGAGAATATCTCTGTAGTATTTGTAGTATGTCTCTGCAGTATGCAGACTGTAGTTTGCTAGTGTTGCTGTCCAGAATGTTATACTGTCAAATGTAGTAGACATGCATGCAAAACATGCACATACTGTCTGCATACTGCTGAAATATTAAGAGAGTAGTATAGAAGTGTGCTATCCTAACATAGCCATCAACTTCTTAAGCTGGCACTTTCTCTTGGATGTTATGCAGAAACAAAAGTGTTTATTTATAGATGCCTTTGTGGCAATACTCTTCTTTCAGGTGTATGTCACCAATGATTCATTAATAATGAAAATGAAAATGTCTGAGAATACTTTATCCACCTTTAAGCTGTAATTTAATGCGAATGCTTTATTATAAATCGCAGGTGATCCCGTTGGCTTGCCGACACGCTTGACACTGGAGTTCAGCGCATTTGATGTGTAAGTTTTCTGTAATAAAACCATGTAATGCAGTTGGTTATTCTGAAAGCCTTGGATAATGGCCCCAATATCACGTCTGTTACTTGTGAAATTAATGATTTTTTCCTGCCAGATAAATCCTCGAGGATCGTTTCAGTAGAATTAATTTTCCATTTATGAGGGTTGAGTAACTGTGCTGACCACACGGCGCAGCTATCTGCAGAAGTGATGAGGGGGTTACGTCTGCCCCCCTACAACCATCTGCACACATGCTGCTTTTCTCCAAGAAAGAGAAAAAAAACACGGTGGCATTATTCAAGTTGTAAAAATAGGGCACTTTCCAATCATTCGGTTCAAAGAGCTCTGCAAAAGGCATAGGGGACAAGTGCATTACATTAGTGCTGTCAAACGATGAATATAAACAAATAATACACAAAATATATGTTTGTGAACTGTGCACATTTATTATGTATATATAAAAGCACAGACGCAGTATATATTTTGAAAAACTAAAATTTCATATAATTTATTTTATTTATAAATATTTAATATATAAACATAACTTAAAATGTATACATGGATGTCTTTGTATTTATATATAAACATAATAAATATACACAGTGTACACACACACACACACACACACACAAACACATCTCGTCACGGGCTGCTACAGTGCAGAAACCAAGGAGCCAGGAACAAGAAAAGACGAGGGGGAAACGAGACACACCTGGGATAAATCAAAAAAGATGGGGAATACCTGGAATGAACATAACGTCAGGCACAGGAAACATGACCAAATCAGGAAAACAGGAACTAAGACAAAAAAGTAAAATAAGGAAACTCAAGTCCACAACACTGACAAAACCCAAAGTGGAGCTGACAGTTGGAGGAGCCATGGAGTACTGGAGATGGAGAGCCAATGAGCCAGGGGGATGCAGAGGATATGGTGGGCCAGGGTGGAGCAGAGGGCTTTGGCAACCAAGGCGGAGATCCAGAGATCCATGGCGAACCAGAGCAACTGAGGACCAAGGTGGAGCCGAGGGGATGAAGAAGCCTGATGGAGCTGGTGGGACAGAGAGACTAGTCGCAGCCAGTGGAGAGGAGTCAAGAGGTGATGGCGGGTCGTCCCCCAAACAAGGCAGAGCTGGAGGGACGAGGGAGCCGGTGGAGCTGATGGATCGATGGTTGACGGTGGAGGCGAGGGAGTTAGGAGCCGAGGTGGAGTCTGGGCCTCGGAGGTCAGAGGCTGAGGTGAGGGAGACTCCGATCACGGTCTTGCAGGGCTCACACCACATAGATGGTGGGCTGAGGGCGAGCAGAGGGGCTGCCAGATGACAGTGGTGGAGGAGGCGGGTGGAAGGGCAGGCATTTTGGAGGTGCAGGCACTGGAGAATCGGAAGCCCCCTCGGATTGGGACCAGCGGAGACAACGTAGAGAGGAGAGGGTGCAGTTCAGTCTCCAGGTCAGATTCCCAGTCTATAAGATCCATCTCGTTATTTTGGCGTTCCATAACCACGGTCCAGGGGACGGAGCTCCTCTCTGCACTCACAGCGTCCCCAGCTTGCTCCATCGTGGTGGGCACTGTCACCGGCTCTCGCACCTGGTCTGATGGGTTGGGCTCTGGGCTCGGGCGTATGCTCCGTCCCGTGGGGAGATGGTGGGCTGGGCTCTGGGTCGGGGGTGGATCCGGTGAGATCCTCCACAGAGCAGATGGTAAGAGGCGACCCGTTTCTCGCCAGAGTCTATTCCACAAAGGCAGCGAATTCCTCCCGAGGACCATCTTCGGACGACAATGCTCTGCACTCAGCATTCAGGCTCACATCATAGAAAGTCCAGAGCTAATAACAGAAACTGTCTGGTATGGTTCTCGAGAGATCATCCTTCCTGTTTCAGCAGGAGGAGGAGGAATTCAGGGAGAAGGAGGGGATCCATAAAACACAACGGAAAGACAACACTGAGAAATAGAAACTGAAACAAAACGGAGGGTAGACAAACAGATGTAACTGTTTTAGGTCTGAGATTCTGTCACAATATGTGTGTTGCGAGGAACGAGGAAACACAGAATGCACAGAACTCTTCTTTTAATTTCAATAATCCAAAGGGGTAAACAGGACACACATGGGTAGACAAATAATCTCCCACCAACATGAACACAATAGACTGGGGTTTTAAACTCAGGATAATTGGGAAAACACAGGTGTATGGAATGACTAAATTAACGAGGACATGGAAGGATTTTCCTTTTCTTTTTGTAATGTGTATTGGATTTCTTTTGGCATGTTGCACACTCTATAAAAATAGTAAGCCACTCACAGCTGTACATTACAGTGATTTTACCATAATCCATAGGAGGTTAAGATATTATGGTTAGCCAATCAACATTTCCTGGTTGAAAGGTTAGCTTGTTAAAGATGATGCAAATGGTGAAAATAATAGGTATACAATACAGGTTACAAAACAGAATCATGCATATAGTGACCCAAATACAAGTAATATAGTGTAATGAATGTGATGTTTCAGTGATGGAGCCACACCTGCTCGCTGCTGTCCAGCCTCTGGAACTCTCTACAACACCAACACATTAGAAGCCTTCAAAACCACCGACAAGAGAGCTCTGCTGGAGAAAGAAGCCAATGAGGTGCAGTGCTTCGATTCACTCAGAATTATGGCGTATTTGCACTGGCTGCCTGCGTAGATCCGGTGACTGAATTATGGCAGTGGTTCTCAGTGCCAGTCCTTGTGTACCACTGCTCTGCATATTTTGCATGTCTGTCTTGTTTAACACACCTGATTCAGATCATCAGCTCATTAGAAGAGAGCTCTCTATATGAACTGTGTTCTGATTAACTGGAAGTTTACAGGACATTCATTCACAGATTTGCACTACACCACGGCCTGCAGCGTCTTAACACACCGACGAAACTTAATACAGAAGTGTGAAGTGGGACATAATATACCTCTGGAAATAAATACAATTTAAAGTCAAGTTTCACGCTCATGTCCTTTGAATGGAACAGATATTCCCTGTAGTCCCTTCGAACTGGAATCATGGTGGAATATCCTGTGATGTCCACTTCGCAGGGCACTTACTGTCGAATAGAACAAACCTCTGAAGTGATAAGAGACACATGCAAAATGTGCAGAGCGGTGGTACAGTACGTGACGACCGGAATAGAGAACCAGTGAATTATGCGATTTCTTTCACAGTGTATTAAGATGCTGAACACCCTTTTCCATCATTTGATAAATTACTGCTGCTATTCCTAATATTCCTACAGTTTTCCTCAATTGCTTAAACACAATTCTTGAAACTATGCCTCGTATTCTCAAAAACAGTAAACACGAATCCATAAATTCTAACTCAGTTCCCCAAACTTCCTATATTCAGGTCAAAATGAAGCTCTTCACACAAAACAACTCAATCTCGTTGAAAAAACTAATTTTGCTCTCAGATATGACACACAAACAGTCAAAAACATACACATTTCAACACCTTTTTACACTAATGAGATATTCAAAACAATACTACAAAAACCGGTAATAAGTGTGCTACTCCCCAATTGTTTTATTTATTATGTTTTAAACTATGACAACAGTTTGGGCTGCACTTCTGTATGCCATATATCCATTTTGGAAGTACAAATGTACACATTACTGTATGTGGGATATTTATTGAAAAAGAATTGGATGTGATTCACACTTTTAGTAGAGGTCTGCGGAAAAAAAAAGAATAAAACACACATTACAATGTCATTGTGAAATAGAAAAGAAAAATAAATCTGTGCACAAAGGTGAGAATAAAAATGAGAAAGTCCTTTGTCAGAATTTGTAACTCTTGTGTTGTTCTCTATCTATATATGCTTTCCAGTTAAAGTTTGTGAGGTGTACCTTTGAGCTATTTCAGAGAACTATATAATACAGTCGTGGCCAAAAGTTTTGAGAAATACAACCCGAATTCCGGAAAAGTTGGGACGTTTTTTAAATTTTAATAAAATGAAAACTAAAGGAATTTCAAATCACATGAGCCAATATTCTATTCACAATAGAACATAGATAATGTAGCAAATGTTTAAACTGAGAAATTTTACACTTTTATCCACTTAATTAGCTCATTTAAAATGTAATGCCTGCTACAGGTCTCAAAAAAGTTGGCACGGGGGCAACAAATGGCTAAAAAAGCAAGCAGTTTTGAAAAGATTCAGCTGGGAGAACATCTAGTGATTAATTAAGTTAATTGATATCAGGTCTGTAACATGATTAGCTATAAAAGCTTTGTCTTAGAGAAGCAGAGTCTCTCAGAAGTAAAGATGGGCAGAGGCTCTCCAATCTGTGAAAGACTGCGTAAAAAAATTGTGGAAAACTTTAAAAACAATGTTCCTCAACGTCAAATTGCAAAGGCTTTGCAAATCTCATCATCTACAGTGCATAACATCATCAAAAGATTCAGAGAAACTGGAGAAATCTCTGTGCGTAAGGGACAAGGCCGGAGACCTTTATTGGATGCCCGTGGTCTTCGGGCTCTCAGACGACACTGCATCACTCATCGGCATGATTGTGTCAATGACATTACTAAATGGGCCCAGGAATACTTTCAGAAACCACTGTCGGTAAACACAATCCGCCGTGCCATCAGCAGATGCCAACTAAAGCTCTATCATGCAAAAAGGAAGCCATATGTGAACATGGTCCAGAAGCGCTGTCGTGTCCTGTGGGCCAAGGCTCATTTAAAATGGACTATTTCAAAGTGGAATAGTGTTTTATGGTCAGACGCGTCCAAATTTGACATTCTTGTTGGAAATTACGGACGCTGTGTCCTCCGGGCTAAAGAGGAGGGAGACCTTCCAGCATGTTATCAGCGTTCAGTTCAAAAGCCAGCATCTCTGATGGTATGGGGGTGCATAAGTGCATACGGTATGGGCAGCTTGCATGTTTTGGAAGGCTCTGTGAATGCTGAAAGGTATATAAAGGTTTTAGAGCAACATATGCTTCCCTCCAAACAACGTCTATTTCAGGGAAGGCCTTGTTTATTTCAGCAGGACAATGCAAAACCACATACTGCAGCTATAACAACAGGATGGCTTCGTCGTAGAAGAGTCCGGGTGCTAACCTGGCCTGCCTGCAGTCTAGATCTTTCACCTATAGAGAACATTTGGCGCATCATTAAACGAAAAATACGTCAAAGACGACCACGAACTCTTCAGCAGCTGGAAATCTATATAAGGCAAGAATGGGACCAAATTCCAACAGCAAAACTCCAGCAACTCATAGCCTCAATGCCCAGGCGTCTTCAAACTGTTTTGAAAAGAAAAGGAGATGCTACACCATGGTAAACATGCCCCGTCCCAACTATTTTGAGACCTGTAGCAGAAATCAAAATTGAAATGAGCTCATTTTGTGCATAAAATTGTAAACTTTCTCAGTTTAAACATTTGCTATGTTATCTATGTTCTATTGTGAATAAAATATTGGCTCATGTGATTTGAAAGTCTTTTAGTTTTCATTTTATTAAAATTTAAACAACGTCCCAACTTTTCCAGGATTCGGGTTGTACATAAATATTTGTTTTCAAAAAGTTTGCTGCTAAACTGCTTTTAGATCTTTGTTTCTGTTGTTTCTGTGATGTACTGAAATATAATTACAAGCACTTCATACGTTTCAAAGGCTTTTATTGACAATTATATGACATTTATGCAAAGAGTCAGTATTTGCAGTGTTGGCGCTTCTTTTTCAGGACCTCTGCAATTCGACTGGGCATGCTCTCAATCAACTTCTGGGCCAAATCCTGACTGATAGCAACCCATTCTTTCATAATCACTTCTTGGAGTTTGTCAGAATTAGTGGGTTTTTGTTTGTCCACCCGCATCTTGAGGATTGACCACAAGTTCTCAATGGGATTAAGATCTGGGGAGTTTCCAGGCCATGGACCCAAAATTTCAACATTCTGGTCCCCGAGCCACTTAGTTATCACTTTTGCCTTATGGCACGGTGCTCCATCGTGCTGGAAAATGCATTGTTCTTCACCAAACTGTTGTTGGATTGTTGGAAGAAGTTGCTGTTGGAGGGTGTTTTGGTACCATTATTTATTCATGGCTGTGTTTTTGGGCAGAATTGTGAGTGAGCCCACTCCCTTGGATGAGAAGCAACCCCACACATGAATGGTGTCAGGATGCTTTACTGTTGGCATGACACAGGACTGATGGTAGCGCTCACCTTTGCTTCTCCGGACAAGCCTTTTTCCAGATGCCCCAAACAATCGGAAAGGGGCTTCATCGGAGAATATGACTTTGCCCCAGTCCTCAGCAGTCCATTCACTATACTTTCTGCAGAAGATCAATCTGTCCCTGATGTTTTTTTTGGAGAGAAGTGGCCTCTTTGCTGCCCTTCTTGACACCAGGCCATCTTCCAGAAGTCTTTGCCTCACTGTGCATGCAGATGCGCTCACACCTGCCTGCTGCCATTCCTGAGCAAGCTCTGCACTGGTGGCACTCCGATCCCGCAGCTGAATCCTCTCTAGGAGACCATCCTGGCGCTTGCTGGACTTTCTTGGACGCCCTGAAGCCTTCTTTACAAGAATTGAACCTCTTTCCTTGAAGTTCTTGATGATCCTATAAATTGTTGATTTAGGTGCAATCTTAGTAGCCACAATATCCTTGCCTGTGAAGCCATTTTTATGCAACGCAATGATGGCTGCACGCGTTTCTTTGCAGGTCACCATGGTTAACAATAGAAGAACAATGATTTCAAGCATCACTCTCCTTCTAACATGTCAAGTCTGCCATTCTAACCCAATCAGCCTGACATAATGATCTCCAGCCTTGTGCTCGTCAACATTCTCACCTGAGTTAACAAGACGATTACTGAAATGATCTCAGCAGGTCCTTTAATGACAGCAATGAAATGCAGTGGAAAGGTTTTTTTGGGATTAAGTTAATTTTCATGGCAAAGAAGGACTATGCAATTCATCTGATCACTCTTCATAACATTCTGGAGTATATGCAAATTGCTATTATAAAAACTTATGCAGCAACTTTTCCAATTTCCAATATTTATGTAATTCTCAAAACATTTGGCCACGACTGTACATTGTAAGCAACATGACAATAGCAGCTGGTAATGTAGGAAATCACAGATAAATGTACATAATCAGTTGCATGAATAAGCAATAGCAACTTGATCAGAAGATCAAAACTTTTTATGATGTGCACCATTGACTAAATATAGTGGATGTTAAAAAAGTAGTTTTGAGAATTTTATTTCTGATTTGAGAACTGGACCAAAGCCACTGAGAAAAAATGTAAGCTGACTTTGGCCCTTTATCCAGCGAAGGTTGTGATTGGTGTGTGATAACTTTTTGACTCCTAGTGTTTCCACATGGGTATCTGTGTGCTAACTGAGCTCGAACTGTGCAGACTTGAGTGACTTGCGTGTAGAGTTTAGCAGTAACACTTCACCAAATCTGACTCATGTTAAAGCAGGGGAACAGTGTTTAGTTCAGCAAAATGGGTGTGCTTTTTCAAAAATGGCGTTATGGTTTTGAAATTTTAGTTCAAAAGCCTGGTTATAGTGTTTTAGCACTCCAGAAAAACTGTAAAACAATTTCATTTACTGCCTGCTTTCTGCAAATGGTAATAAAACAATGATAATTGCCATGGCCAAATAGTACAGACTTTGGCAAAAAGGCCTAGTTTAAAAAAAAAAAAAAAAAAAAAAAAAACACGTGTTTGTGCTAAAATAATATTATTTATTTATTTATTTTTTATTCTGTAATGGTTCACTTAAAAATGAAAATTCTCTGAAAATCTGCTCAAAACTCAGTCCATCCCAGATGTGGGTGAGTTTGTTTCTTCATCAGATTTGCAGAAATGTGTCATTGCATCAGTGTCTCATCAATGGATGCTCTGCAGTGAATGGGTGCCGTCAGAATGAGAGTCCAAACAGCTGATAAAAACACCACAATAATCTACAGCAATCCAGTCCATCAGTGAACATCTGGAGAAGACAAAAAGATGAAACGCATCCAGTGTTAATTTTTTTTAACTGAAATATGAGTCCATAATCCATTATAACGCTCCTCCAATGAAAAAGTGTTCTGGTCTGAATCAGGAGAGAAATCTGCACAGATCAAGCAGCGTTTAAACAGCTCTAAACTAATCTGTGACTAGATTTTGACTTGAGAGACAACAGAGGATGCACTTTTTCACTGGAGGAGCATTATTATGGATTATAGACTCATATTTCAGTTAAAAACATCTTAATGCTAACTGATAGACTGGAGTGCTGTGGAAAACTTGTGGATTACCGTGATGTTTTTATCAGCTGTTTAGACTCTCATTCTGACGGCACCCATTCACTGCAGAGCATCCATTGATGAGACACTGATGCAATGACACATTTCCCCAAATCTGATGAAGAAACAAACTCATCTACATCTAGGACAGCCTTAGGATGTTTTGTTTTTCAGTGAACTATTTCTTTAAGTGCATCAGCTGGTCATTTGAAGTGGAATGCACCTAAGACTTAGTTTAAATGCTAGGTTTTTGCGCTGAGGTTTTTTTTAGTGATTTTGTCCCAGAATGTGTTTCAGAGTGTGAATGCGTATTTCATTTGCGTATACTAAATTAGAAAAAAAACCTTCTGGACATGTGAGTTTAATTAATACAGGTAATGTTGTCTTCTTCACAGATCTGGAGCGTTATTCAGTCAGGAGCTGTGCTGGAAGACTCCTCAATCCTAAACAAATTCATCCTCTTGACATTTGCGGTTTGTATGCCAACATTTTAGAAAATGTGCTTCTAGATTAATGTCCTTTCAGCCATTTATTTCTGACTGGTCCTTTTGTTTATCCAGGATCTGAAGAAATATCATTTCTATTATTGGTTCTGCTTCCCTGCCCTTTGTTTTCTGGAGGGGGTCCAGCTGCTGCAGGAGCCAGTGTCATTAGAGCACAGCTTCTCTGCCAAACAGGTGCCTCCATCACTCACTTCTGACCAGGATGTTTTGTGTGAAGGATAATGAGCCATTAGTCAGGGCATGGTGGAAAGCATGTGCTGGTTGATTAGGATTTTTAATTCAGTGTTAGTTATTTGAATGCATAATGTAATTTAGGCCCTAAGATGACTGACGTGCCATATACAGTGGCACCAAAGAGTATTTGGAAACCTGTTGTGTTCTTCAATTCAATTCAAAATTCAGTTACAGCATATACATTTCCTTGATTTTATTCTATTATAATGCCATTCACAAAATTCAAATTGTCACCACGATTCAAGTGATTTTTCCTTCTAAATGGCACACTGTCCTTCTTTACACCAGCTTTTGGAGCCACTGCGGATTCAGTTCTTGCCGAACAGATTTCCAAACTTTCATTTCATTGTGTTTCATGAGTTAATGAGGTAGGCTGACTGCTGTGAATTGATCTGTTTCACAGATATCAAGCCTGCAAATGGCATATGATGATCTGTGCGCCTCCAGTGGTATGACGGCAGTCCCACATTTTCTGCTCAAGTACACAGATGAAAGTGTTGAAGTCGCTCCTCTCAAAGACTTGACCTCCTTCTTCCAAGACCTAAAGAAGGTAAATTCTAGTAAAAAGCTGGATTTTTATTAAAGGAATATTGCAAATTCTGTCAACAACATTTGAGGCCTGCTCTAGATTACCATAGTTAATAATTAGATTATGTCTAATTTGTGTTCTGTGGTAGCTGATGAAACCAGAATATTCCTTACATTTAATTCTTCAAAGTATGTTGGTGTAATATGGCATGTGTCCTGGTTTGTTTTGAAGATTACCGTGGGTGTGTATGACCCATGCACACTCCCTCAACATCCAGGCTGGCCTCTCAGAAACTTTCTTATCCTCCTCGCAAAAAAATGGTACGTCTGTAATGAGCTTTTCCAACACGCATCCCACTGGTGCTCAATTATAGCCCTGTTTCCACAGCTCCGCTCTTTTCTTCCTGACATCACTTTCAAACTCCAAAATGTTTGTTCTGCTACAAAAGAAATGTGCGAAAATACTAGCTATTTCTAACCATCTGCTAATATGTTGGGTTTTGTGGGGATCTATTGCACTGCCTGGTCAATCAATGGTGTTGTTTTTTTGACCTTTGTGCTTTGATAATGTACATTTTAAATCATATACAGCTCTATTGATGTTGCTTATTCATTAGTCATGTAGTCTAGCAATATAAGACTTACTGATATAAAATTATAATTAAACTGTATTTGGAGTATTTCTATACACGATGCACACTTCTTAATATGATGCCTAAAACGTGTTTTGATATCACTATTAATAAGGATTGTTCTGTGGCTCCATATCCAAAAATCAGTAGACTGATTTACACTTATTTTGCTCATTTCATTTATTTTTGGTCCCACAAATATTTCCAGAAAACTGCCTGAGAGAAAATAGCGCTCATCAGCTTTGATGAAGATAACTGCGTCTCGACCTTCACAATTTCATATGCACCAGAATATGCACCCGCTCCAAAAAACATGGAATTATCATCTAAAAAAACCAAGCATTACCAAGATACAAATTCAAAATTAACATGAAAAAATGATGCACTGTTCATGAAATGCAGCACAGTTTGAAGAAATGGGAAATAATGCTGCATTTTGCAGGTTTCAGAGTTAAATGTCATAGTGCTCCATCTGTGCTGAGACTTCTAGGCACCGTTTCTATGTAATGGTAAGTTTAAGGTCACTCCAGAGACCGCGTGTGTTTCTGATGGTGTGTGTTTGTGCGTGTGAATGCCAGGGGTTCACAGCTGGATGTGCTGGAGGTTCTGTGCTTCAGAGACAGGACTCTACAAGGGAGCCGCTCAATTCAGCACAGCATCATCTTTCGGGTCAAGCTCCCAGACCTCACAGCTTCTGCAGGTAATTTATTATCTTCACCCGAGTGCTTCAGAACAGCAGCATAAAGGCTTCAGGAGAGGCCTGAAACAGTTTAAATGTTAATACAGAGTCCTCAGACTGTCTGCCACAGGTTTCAGGTTTTTTGTAGCTGGGTCATATGAAGAGCTTTGCACTCTGTTTCTTCCTGCCTACTTTAGGAAGATGCTAATTATCCAGATTCAGATTGTTTGATTTTGTTTGCATTATCATTGCCCTCAAGATCCACTTTTACGTAAAATTTAAACTGCAGCTAAGTACTTCTGAAGACCTTGATTAGCTTGGGTTAAGGAGTGTTTAATTAGGTTCAGAGCTGAACTCTGCAGGAAAGTGGATCTCAAGGGCCAGGGTTGGCCACTTCTGCCTTAAAGGGACATGGTGATTATAATATATATATATAAAATCATTGAAATACAATTTCTCCTCCCATCTCATATGGGGTGCCTCAGGGCTCAGTTCTTGGACCACTTCTCTTCTTTGTCTACATGGCATCATTTGCTTCTGTCATTCAGAAACATGGCTTTTCATACCACTGCTATGCTGATGACACTCAACTCTACCTCTCATTCCATCCTGATGATCCGACGGTAGCTATTTGCATCTCAGCTTGTCAAACAGACATTTCTTGCAAGATGATGGACCATCACCTTCAACTCAATCTTGCATAGACAGAACTCCTTGTGATTCCAGAACCCATCGTTTCATCACAATTTTTACCATCAAGTTTGGCACATCAACCATAACTCCTTCAAAAACAGCTAGAAGCCTTGGAGTTATGATTGATGATCAGCTGACTTTCTCAGACCACATTGCTAAAACTGTCCGATCCTGCAGATTTGCTTTATTCAACATCAAGAAGATCAAGCCCTTTCTTTCGGAACATGCTGCACAACTCCTTGTTCAAGCTCTTGTTCTGTCCAGACTGGACTACTGAAGTGGCCTCTTAGTAGGTCTTCCAGCCAGTTCTATCAAACCTTTACAATTGATTCAGAATGTGGCAGCAAGATTATTTTTTAATGAGCCAAAAAAAATACAAAAATACGGACTTTTAAATTAAATGTTCCCTCCTGGTGGAATGACCTCCCCAACTCAATCCGAGCAGCTGAGTCCTTAGCCATCTTCAAGAATCGGCTTAAAACAGATCTCTTCCAGCTTTATTTGACCCTCTAACTTTAACACTCACTATTCTAATTCTATTCTTAAAAAAATCTAACTACCTTTCTAATCTTTTTGTATTCTATTTTCTTTTCATTTATTATGCAATTGTGTGTGTGTGTGTAGAGATCACTAGAGAACACTAAAACTGCTCTATTCTTTTTCTATTCTATCTGTTTTGTTTTTATTTATTATATTATTTAAAATCCCATGCTACGTGTACTGTGTTAACCTAACTGAGACATGTTATAGCACTTATATATCATTACTCTTTTTGTTGTTTTTGATTGCTTCCACTGTCCTCATCTGTAAGTCGCTTTGGATAAAAGCGTCTGCTAAATGAATAAATGTAAATGTAAATATATATATACATATGAGATGGGAATCCAGCACAGACACTTTCCGTGGCCTGAGTTCATTCATAGTTAACCCTGCCTTTAAATAACATTATGAGTGGATAAAGAAATTATGATATGATTCTGTTCACGTTCAGTTATTGATGTCTAGTAAATTCTTCCTGAGCTGGGACATGTTTGTCACTCATCAAAGTGGCTTCCTCAGCTGTGAACTGATGGTGGAGATTCCCTGATATTCACCCTTATCACACATCAGACTCGTGAATCACTGTGTGAACTGGGCTGAAACAGCCGAGAATGAAAGGACAGCGCTGTAGGAACCTGATAAGTGCTATTGAAAGCCCTTCCTGATCAATATCCGGTCGTTTCATTTTCACCTAGATGGCTTCTTTCATCGCTCTCTCAAACAGTCGATTCTCCTGTCTTTACACCGCTGTCTTTTTCAGATGCACAAGCACGGATGTCTTCTGACTTCAGTGAGGCTTGCCCTACTGAACTGTGACATTCACTTGCATTGAATTCTCTCAGTGTGTGATTGAATGTTGGGTTGATCCACCATCATTTCAGCAAGATTATCCTACATAGCCACATATACAAGTGATGAAGCATCTTTGGCACCATTCACTCACAGTGTTTTCTTGTATTCAAAACCAGAATACAGTTTGATTAGCTAATGATTTTTAAGAGGGAGAAAAAAATACTTGACTAGTTGATGATCACATGACTTTAAGGCGTAGTTCATCCAAAAATGAAAATTAGCTGAAAATGTGCTCATCCTCAGGGCATCCAAGATAAGAAAGAGTTTGTTTCTTCCTCAGATTTGTAGAAATTTAGCACTGCATCAGTGTCTCATGTTTTAGAAGTTGAACTGTTGCTTAAACAATGAATGTTTTCTAAACCTAATGTCACTTGAGATGCAAAAAAAACCATGCAAAATATGATAGAGTGGCCAAAGACATATTGTGTCTGATGCATTTGTACAGTTAAGTTGAACAAATATTTCTTTACAATTATTTTACCTGTACGACACCAAGCCAAGTGTCTTTTATATTAATATTGAAGTCAGTGGAACTGTAGGCATGTGTTGCAGTATATTTGTGCTTACTAACTTGTCCATGCAGTATGTCCAAAGAGTGTGGGTTGGGAGAAGAACGCCAAAGGTGCGATGGGACCTCGAAGTGTCAATCTCAGTGAATGTATGGACCCTAAAAGGTACGAAACACTCGGTGTCAGTCTATACACTTTTAAAATGGTTTTCTCAGTGGCATGTCACACATTTCGTTGATTTCCTCAAGGCTCGCCGAGTCTTCCGTCGATCTCAATCTGAAGCTGATGCGTTGGAGGCTGGTCCCGTCTCTGGATCTGGACAAGGTCGTGTCGACGAGGTGTCTCTTGCTGGGAGCTGGGACTCTGGGCTGCAATGTAGCAAGAACACTGATGGTATGAGCCATATGATTTACATTTGATTAGCAAGTTTATCGCATCTGACAGGTGTCAAAAAAGCTTTCAGTATGGATTTCTTGGCTTGCTTTATGTCATTTAAGTGCTTACTTGCCTTTGCCATAATTGCATCTTAATGGTGTTTGAAATAGTCGTAAGCCTAAGACTGTAATTATAGAAAGTAAGTCGCAGATGCTTCCGTTTTAAAATGATAGTGGTGTCACTCAATGGCTGAGATGTTGGCAGTATGAAAATGAAAATGCATTCATGTCAGTTAATTGCAAGAGTAAGAGTGTTTTTACATTTGGTTCCAACAGCGGTTTGCAAGAGTTTGGGCTTATACTGTATGTGAACGACACTTTTATAGCATTATAGCAATCTTTCACCGTTTCAAGTGAAACAATTACAGCAGAAAGACTAATATTCTAATAATCAATTTGGGAGTATTATCAGTGTTATTACTATTAATAATAGCAGATATAAAACATAACTCATTCAAAATTGTAGTGGTCCAGCAGTGTGAAGAAAAAGTGGTCTCACCAGTTCACAACCAAGCCAGGGACAGTTTTAAAGCGAAGAAAACTTTTTCCCTAATTTCACTTACCTGAGGTCTGAGTTTTTTTGATTAAAGAGGAATCGAGTGTGAAAATTTTCACGAGCACTCTCTTTGCTTTTTTTTTTTTTTTTTTACACCAGTTTACTTTACAGAGGAAATGTGCAATTGAGGTAATGATGCAAACATGCCAAAAAACAAAAATGCATAGCACAGTTTGTGATTTTGCGTGCTGGTTCGGCAGATGATCACAAACTTTACTGGGACTGCATCAAGTGTGCTTCACTACACTATGCCTCTAATGGTCTGCATTATTTAACTGCGTAGAAAATGTACACAAGCATCCCCTTTAAATAAAATGAAATTTACTCAGAAAATGGTGCAAACTTTTTTTTTTCAATGAAGCACAAAAATCTATAAGACAGGAGGTGTGTTTGTGTAATTTATATGCACATAGCACACAGTTTCACTAAGAATCTGCTGCAGCTGGATTACGCTGAAATACTGCAGTTAATTTTACTAGTTAATTTTTCTCCAAATGTTTTCTGTTCTTCTTTTGAGGGCTGGGGTGTGAGACGCATCACTTTCGTGGACAATGCGAAGATCTCCTACTCGAACCCAGTGCGGCAGCCGCTCTATGAGTTTGAAGACTGTCTGGGTGGAGGGAAGGCTAAAGCTCTCGCCGCGGTGGACCGACTACAGAAGATCTTTCCTGGTGTGGTGAGGACTTTCAGATGCTACAGCACATTCATCACAGTTGCATGTTTTCCATTTTTCACTGCATATTAGACCAGGGGTCTCAAACACAAATGCTTGAGAAGCACTAGGCAGTTAACAACCATATTGGGACATCCACAACAACAAAAACGAAAATACACTTTATATTTTTAAATAATAAAGAAAAGGGCTGGCCCAAGGCACAAATGAACTGTGGCTGCTTAAAGCAGTTTGCATCAGTTTCTGCTTACATAAAAAAAAAGCAATATTAAATATTTAAATCGTTTACATCATTCTAATCATCTTTTTGTATCAATAGCGACGCATCATGCAGGCACAATGATGCTATATGACATTTATTTAGTTTTTCCTTTTTTATTCAAAATAACCACAAACTTGTTAGTCTACATCATGAGCTATAGGATAGGCAAATAGCTGATTATCAAATATGTGTTAATTAATTTGTTTTGTCCACATTATTTGATCTATAATGCGCGCTGGATGCTGTCATGTGGATCAGTCGAATCACCTAAACTCACCCGTTTCCCCCGAAACACATGAAAGTAAGAATCTTTATGGTTACCTACACAATGTGTATTTGATATTGCTGTATTCAAATATCATTATGCCTCATTTATAGATTAAGAGTCGTTGTTTTCGATGTGTGTTTAATAGGGGTGTAACGGTACGCAAAAATCACGGTTCGGTACGTACCTCTGTTTTAAAGTCACGGTTCGGTTCATTTTCGGTACAGTAAGGGAAAGAAATGCAAACATTAAACTGCAGGTTGTTCATTACTATAAACTTTTTTTAACAATTTGTTTACACTTTTTTAAAATACTTTTCAATAAAATATATATAAAATAAAAAAAGAATAAGAAATAAAATACTGCTGCAAAGTTCTCCACTAAATAAAATACTCTCTCGGTCTCAAACCAATATCATATAATAAAATATAATGAAAAATATAAATAAATAACTATGATTACAGTGCAGCATAACCAATCCCAGCTTGTAGGCCTGCTCATATTTAAAACATATATAACTTTTCCAAAGTGTAAAGTGCAGCATGAACAGTTTCAGTTTTTAGACCTGCTCAGATTTTGTTATTGCGTTGGACCGATCTGAATTAAGAGCAAAGGTCTGTTTAAATGCCGACAGGAGCTGCGTTTGAATTACAATCGTTTTTTTCCTAGTTGTAGTGATGTTCACACTCGCGTGATGCCTTTTGAAAACATTAGGACGGTGACACACTGGCATATTGCACCTGTCAAACATAGTCTATTTTGCCGTCAATACTGTTGACGGTGTCCTTTATCAGTAGGCTTTATATTTATGCTCAACATGAAGCATAGATATTGTTGTAGTGAAGACAAGATCCTGGTCTGTCGGCGCCTCGGCGGTCTCCCTCTATGTCACCTACAGCAGCAGCAGTGCGCCAGCGCCGCGTCAGGCACCATTCTGGTGTGTAAAGACACAGAAAATGCGAAGCAGGTGTCACGCAACTGACACGCAGCAGAAACACCACGCTCACGCCACGCAGCCAGTGTGTCACCGGCTTAGAATCAGCTGCAGGGCGGGATTTGCGCTGAACGCGGATACTTAATATGTTCGTGTGGAAACAC
Source organism: Carassius carassius (assembly GCF_963082965.1). Taxonomy (NCBI): domain Eukaryota; kingdom Metazoa; phylum Chordata; class Actinopteri; order Cypriniformes; family Cyprinidae; genus Carassius; species Carassius carassius. Next base: position 1,676,875 of record NC_081792.1, read on the forward strand.
GAAAACGTATGTTCAGCACACAAAATATTGCATTCGATCATTCGGTACACACGTGCACCGTACCGAAAGCCCTGTACCGAAACAGTCCAGTACGAATACACGAAAATCTGTAAAATATAGTGTAAATCCTCATTAGAATGCAACAAAAATGAGGTTTTATGAAAAATACATAATAAAAATAAAGCTGTTAAAACATATTTCAATTTATTTATTTTTTTCTTTATTGTTTTTGTTTTTTGGCTGTTACTAGTACATCGCGGTCTGAGGCACATGCAGGGCTCAAAGCTAAGAATCCTTTCTACAGACAATCAGATTGCAAACAATATCACAAATAAATACAATAGAACGAAGACACAAATGAAATAAACTCATTAAAGAAGTCAAATATAAAATAACACTGCATAGTCTTCACTGTATAAATTAAATATAGATTCATCATTTTTGAAGTTACAAAAGTTATTCAGTCAAGTAAGAGCAGTAAGAGATTTTTTTTTTGTCTTTTGTTTGATTAAAATTGAAAATAGACAGCAGCAGGTTTATTAGTCCGCTATCACTTTAAGTATGAATGCACAGATCCATGTACTGATACACACTTATGCTGAGACGTATATTTTGATGTAATTTTGTCTGTATTTGTTCGTTCAAGCACATATAATGCATAAATGGACCCCAGCTGCATAGTCAACATGTTTTAAATATTAAATGTCTTAAATATTAAAGGTAAAAAGATTCCGTAGAAATATATAGGTAGACAAACCAACTGATCATCGTCATTAATCTCCAGTTGGCTAGTTCTGTCTCTAATTCTTACTATTTTAAACTAGCTGTCTCATTTGGAGAAGCCTTTCCTCAGATACGGTCTCATTGCTAAGTGACAGAATCCGCTTCGGGACATGTTTTCTACTTCTGCTGGCCTTCATATCCATGACTCTGTGTGGCAACACTGTTGGCAGGTTTTTCCATCCACGAGGCCTGCGAATCCTCTCTTCTCTCATATCCCCTTCACTTCCTGTGATTCATCGTGCTGCCAGCTTCAGCAAATGCCATTCCAGACGACAGTTTGGCCATTAGCAACCAAGAAAAAAGTGGCTTGCTGATGCATTATTGTGAAGGTTACGTTTTTAGTTTATTTTGAGATCACTACAAAGAGTTTTCAATGCATTGAGTTTGCACTGATTTGATTTAGAAAGGTCTTTGCTTTAGGAACCATATTTCACACTGGACAGCAAATAGAAACAGCAACGTACAGAGATAGAGCGAACATTTTCCTTAAAACCAAAATAAATTAAACCTACCATGCACTGCATATGCATAATAACTAACATGACATAGGCTAAACAGTCAAACTTTAAGGAAACAACAGCAATGAAGGGGACCGACTCTATAGCCCCTTTCACACTGAGATTCTGGATAATACTGTACATGGGTAATGTGTCCCAGCAATTGTTCCCGGATCGTTAGATTTTGGTTCATTCACACTGCCAGTGATTTCCGGGAATATGTGCATGCGTTTCATTTCAGTGTGCACATTTTTTTCGGCGCGAATGTTGATCTGCCTTCAAAACACCTGCTAAAAGAGTCGCATGATAATGTGCGTGATCACTACGACACACCCTTTACAGCATTGGTTCTGGTGTTTGTTCACACAGAGCTCATTCCAGGACTGAACCTGGATGTCACTCAATCCCGGGATGTGTTTGCATTCACACAGATGGCAATCTGGCAATTTTCTCTCAGTTTTCTGGGACCAACGTGCAGTGTGAAAGGGGTTTAAGTAAAATGAGCAGAAAGTCATGTGAGCGGTCGCAGTTTCTCCATGTTGCTGTGATTGGCTGATCATTGACCACCTGTGATGTTGGTAACTGCTCCAGATAATCAACTTGAATGACAATGACTGTTAGAAAACAGCTCGTCCACACTCAGACATCGTCGCTTTTGATCATGTCCAGAACACAGAGAGCCCTGGGGCTGTGGCAACCCAAGGGCCACCTTCATAGTTGCCTATCTGGTGTCACAATGTTGTTGTTGTTGTTGTTGTTGTTGTTTTTTCTTCAGGCTATAACATTATAAAAGCATAAATTAATTAACACCATATATATGAGGTCAAAGCAAACAGGTTCAGCCCTTCCAGCCCCCATAAATGTTTGGCTGGGGTAAGGGCCTTTAAATTGGAATAAATATTTATTAATAAATAAAGGGACTGAAACCAATAATAATAGGTATTTTTGATATTTTTTTTTTAAATATATGCAACTAAACCAAGTGATGTTTTGTCCTTATATTAAAGGTGTTGTATGTAGGTAGTGGTTGAACTAGGTATTGCAGTCCAAATTCAAAATATTGAAGAGGGTATTTTTCACCCGGCATCTCCTCTTCAGACTTGACACACAGGCAGGTTGCCAGACTGACGACACCAACAGGAACGAGCGCAGTTGACAATTAATGAAATTAAATGTCGTCGTTCACATATAACAGTGTGTGTGTCGAATCCAAGTGTCTCAGGTCTGATCCGGTCCAGACCGGTTCTCTCATACTGTGCAGTTTAATCAGATAGAGCCGTTTCAGCACAGGGCTTTTGGTGTTTGTTTTCCATGCAGTACAATAATGTCAAGGTAATTAAAAGATACCAGCATCTCTAGTTTAAACAAGTACAGCCCACCGGAAGAGTTTGGGCGCTCCAATTGGCCAATCAATCTAAGTCTACTTTTCTTTCCACAACCACCAATCATGTGCCCCCTCGTTTCTCTGGTCCTTGGGCTACAGCCCCGGCTAGATCGTATGTTAATCTGGCCCTGAACATGTATGAAAAAAATAATGATTCGATTAAAGCTACACCTCCTTTAAACAATTGCAATATTTTTATTAGAGATTTGTTGACTAATAGACAACAGCTTCATATCACAGTTCATCAGTGGTGTCGAAAGTATTGGCATTCATTACTCAAGTAGAAGTATAGATACTAGGGTTTAAAAAGACTTTTGTAGAAGTTGAAGTATCAACTCAAGGTTTTTACTCAAGTAAAAGTGTAAAAGTACTGGTTTAAAAACTACTTAAAGTATAAAAGTAAAATTAATGTAAGGAAGAAAAATGCTGTCAAGTCACCTTTATTTATATAGCGCTTTAAACAAAATACATTGCGTCAAAGCAACTGAACAACATTCATTAGGAAAACAGTGTCAATAATGCAAAAATGATAGTTAAAGGCAGTTCATCATTGGATTCAGTTATGTCATCTCTGTTCAGTTAAATAGTGTCTGTGCATTTATTTGCAATCAAGTCAACGATATCGCTGTAGATGAAGTGTCCCCAACTAAGCAAGCCAGAGGCGACAGCGGCAAGGAACCGAAACTCCATCGGTGACAGAATGGAGAAAAAAACCTTGGGAGAAACCAGGCTCAGTTGGGGGGCCAGTTCTCCTCTGACCAGACGAAACCAGTAGTTCAATTCCAGGCTGCAGCAAAGTCAGATTGTGCAGAAGAATCATCTGTTTCCTGTGGTCTTGTCCTGGTGCTCCTCTGAGACAAGGTCTTTACAGGGGATCTGTATCAGGGGCTAAGAACAAAAGCTTAGGCCGCACCACAGGGGCCTATTGTGCACTACCCCACCTCCTCAAAAAAACATTTTTCTAAAGGCCATAGGACATAATGACTATAATGTTATATTAAAATGTTAATGTTGAAAAATTTGGGATGCACTACACTACCTGTTTCAGCCGCATATATGCCCATTGAAAATGAACGCACTTTAGTACAATGCAAATACTTTAAAGGACTAGAGATATGATGACTAGTTGCCTATAAGTATTGTTATGGTGCAAAAACTCAACTTCAGAGGCATGTCATCAATAAGCTTTAATGGAATGTAAATGTACATCCAAGCTTAGCTGCAGGAATCTGTGAGGGCAATGGACAAGAACATTAGTGCAGGCTTAGGAACAATTACTCTTGTATGGTTTTATTTATTTTATTTATTTATTTAACAGGGACAATGCACAATATATGTATTGTACCAGATTTAGCTAAAAGCTAATTCACATCTGCAGTCCCTGGGCAGGTGCCAATAGCATGCAAAATATTACAAAATATAAAAAACATCCCAAAGCCATATTAAGCAACATCAATTATTCAAATCCAAAGACAAACAATTGTCATTACAAAAATGGCTGTCTATTTACAATAAACATTATAGTGCTGTCAAAATGAATGATTAATCCAAGTGATTAATCAAAAAATAAAAATGAAAAATAACTCATAATCCTGATACCTTCTTGATTGATAGCTTCCTGTATTCGGTACATACGTCTGCTATGACCAGTGGGGGGGTTACGAGTTACAAAGTTGGTATAGCCTACTTATCACAACATTGTCAATCGCATCGTCAGTCGCAAACGATAATTTGTAACAATCTATCGATAAACACATACCTTGTGTCCTCTGTTTGTGTTTGAGTGCGCTTGCGCTGCTCCGCCGCGGTCTGCAGATTGAAGAGCGCGCTGAAAGACGGAGAGGAGACAGATCTGACGCCAGTTTCATATGATATTTAAGGGGACTGACTCTGAGGCGATCGCATACCGGTTCCATACCCAACCCTTCTTTTAAGAAATATATATTTTGATAAACGAACCCAACATTGGCTGTGTCCTTGCTGTGTGATGTGATTGTGTCATGTGCAGGTGCGATGGATCGCGAACAAACCAATAAGGTATTGGAATGGTATATGTTTATAGTTCTCATCCAACCACAATCAAATTCACTCCATCCGGATGGCGCGATTTATCTGGATCAGTTTTTTTTTTTTTGAATGATGACAAACCGGAATTAAATAGCAGAAGCTATTTTTAAAATGAAAGGATAGAAAGTACAGATACTTGCGTGAAAATGTAAGGAGTAGAAGTAAAAAGTCGGCTGAAAAATAATTACTCAAGTAAAGTATAGATACCCAAAATTTTTACTTAAGTAAGGTAACGAAGTATTTGTTCTTCGTTACTTGACACCTCTGCAGTTCATGTAACAGTTAAGGGGAATAAATGTAAACAAACCTGATAGATATATGATAGATACATAAGAGAAGTAATTTTCCACACTGGGTTGTGTGATTGGCAAGATTAATAAAAATGGTACTTAAACATGGTTTTAAATATATAGAGTGCACACAGTCCACAACACATCACAGTGTCAACACTTTGCAGGCATTTCCTGATTGAGAAAACATTAGAATTTCCAGCAGAACATCAGAGTTTAACCAGTATCTCTTAACTCAAAATAGAAATAGGTCACATGTGTAATTATGAATTCAAATATTTTATTTCTTTTTAGTCTACGTATACAATATAGGTTACAATAATTTTTCAACACCTATTAAACTTACAGTTCATATTTGGCAATTAATCCAATTACCACTTCAACATCAAATGTCCAGTATTATCAGAAGTAGCAACGTGTCACAGCAGAAGGCAAATGTGTGTGTGTGTGTTTCATGAATTTAAAGTGGCATTACAGATGGATTTCTGTGTGCAATGGTCCAGTTCACTGAAATGTGTTGTTTATGTGCTCCTTACTGATTTTACTGATTAGTTGTTGTAAACATCCGTGTCTTCACCTTCATTTCAGTGGCAGGTTGATGGGTCAGTGCACCATCTGATCAGTTGAGCTGTGGACTCTCGTGTGTGTGTGTGTATCGTGTGAACGGACGGGTCTTGTCAAGGGATGGTTCAGTACACCTAGCTAAATAATCTTTGGGTTTCTATCATGTCTGTTGGCAGCCGAGATGAAATGAGCTGTCTGCGGTGTTTATTCTCTGGTCATCATTAATTCATCTGCTCATCCTGTATCGATCTGCTCCCCCGGTCGGCTAATTACTCCACATGTTTTACCTTCACAGAAGCCCAATTAGACAGGCCAGATCCCACACAGTAATTAATGTACATCACTCTCTCTCTCTCTCTCGCCCCTCTTTCACCCCTCTTTCATGAGATGATGTCTGATTCACTGCCGTTTTCCTTATGAGGCCTAAAAATGGATTTTGAACAATATTGAACAATAACAAGGAATTGAACAATATTTTCCTAATGTGTTTTTGCTGGAACCTTGAGGCAGGTCTTGATGAATGGATCATTGATTCGTTCAAAAACAGATTCATGTAGGAGCAAACCATGCAGTGTTGCTCTGCACTGTTGTATAAAAATTAATAGAACATTTCCGATCATCCACGTGTGCTGATATTCAGTTATCAGTTATCAGTATAGTCTGTCCGCCCCTCACAGTCACACAGTCACAGCACAATAATATCATGTCAGGGGAAGGTCTTTAAACTTTAAACAAGGAAATCTCATAGTCCCCTCATTTCGAGCCCCGTTGAAGCCTTTATCTAACAGTGACTGGTTGAAGTCAGCTTCTGATGAAGTATTAAATCCTTCTGATTGGCCAGTTGAAGTATAACAAAAAATATCAAGGTGATATGACTGTATGGAGCAGACAGTGTCTCAATAATGCCTCATTAATAACTTGATAAAGTCTGAATTGAAAAATATCTTAAAAGAATAAACAACAGCGAAGCAATTTTGTTTTAAAATAACCTGCATCATCAAAATCAACATGCAGATTGAATGTTGAGCATGACTGAAAACCCATATAACAGTAAATAATATTAGAGAGAGGAGTCCTTTAGACCCTCACAGTCAGAATGACTCTAAATCAGTCAAATATATCAAATAAATATATAAGCTTATTTGACATGACAGGAGTTATTCAAGTTGTCAAATTTAAAATGACCAATGAACCCCAAAAAATGCATTATTCTAACAGATATTAATATACTTTTGTCATAAAAAGTGTTTGAAAATTATTTAAAATAAATAAGATATGGAAACACATTTTAAAGCTCTATTAAAAATGTTGACAGTTACATCACTTTATATTTTAAAGTAATACAAAAAAACTTGTTGAAAAGGTATATAAATATTTCTCAAGTAATTTTGGGCTGTCTTTGCTAAATTAAATGAATATCTGGTTGATGATAATCTACTTAATCTAACTTTTTCATTCTGACAGTGGTACAGAAACAGTACTTGATTGTTTATAGGCTTTTTTCCCCCAATTAAAATGTACTTTTTTTGTGGAGTCCCAGGTGGCTCTGTTTTAGGACCTCTGTTGTTTATATTGTACAGAATGTGGCCTTTAGGTAATGTAATCAGGAAGCATGCGATAAACATTCAGAGCCATACACAGCTGCTTATTTTCAAACCTTCTGAAATGCAGAACTCTGTAAAAAGCCTGACATATTACTTGTTAGATTCTTCAGAATGGACGTACCAACTTTCCTCTCACTATCAATTTTACTGTGAACACATTCTTGCACAAATCTGTGTTTAAAATCATTTTTAATAATTTGTACTTCATATTCATAATGTTTTAGCTTTTCAGTAACTAAAGGTTTTAGTATGTCATCTTTTGTGAATGTATTATTCAGCATGCGGAGGGCCACACCATGAGCATCCCAATGCCAGGCCACCCAGTGAACTTCTCTGAGCTGACAATGACTCAAGCTCGGCAGGATGTGGAGCAGCTGGAGAAGCTCATCTCTGAACACGATGTGGTCTTCCTGTTGATGGACACTCGTGAGAGCCGCTGGCTTCCGACCGTCATCGCTGCTAGCCAGAGAAAGGTAGCTTCCTCCCTCCAATCTTTCATCTTTTATTTATTTGTTTTCTGTGTACATGGCGGTCTGCCTTTTTATTGTAGGTTATCGTCACAGTTGTTGGTAAGTGCTACACCGTTATATCTGATTCAAGAACCTTTAACGACAAACAACCTCAACCTGACATAACTGGATGCTTCTGTAATTTTTAAACAGTATTATTGATTTATATCAGAAGTCATTCAAAACTGGAAAGTTTTAGAATATTTTTTTTTTTTTTTTTTTTGCATAAAATCTTTTGGTTTACGTCAATGATATCCAGACTGTGAACCTTTTGAGAGAGAGTTCAGTATGTCGGTCTCTCTGCAGTTGATAGTTAATGCTGCTCTGGGGTTCGACACGTTTGTGGTAATGAGACACGGCCTTAAGAAACCCAAAGAGTCCCCGTCTGAAGAGTCCAGCCCCATGTCTGCCTCCTCCAGCTCCTCATGTTCCTCCACACCTGCAGCCTCCATCACACCAGGTACAGCTCACACATATCCTTGTGTTTTCACAGCTTGTGTTGCTGTTTAGATCAAGTATGTTGTTAAAGTGGTGTGTAAACACAAAGCAGAGCTCTTCAGTAAACCTCAAATGCAAAATGTCAAGACATGACTGTTAAAGGAATATTTTACCCAAAATGTAACATGTGCTGGAAATCTACTCACCCTCAGTTCATCCCAGATCAGGATGAGTGTGTTTCTTCATCAGGTTTGTAGAAATGTAGCACTGCATCAGTGTCTCATCAATGGATGCTCTGCAGTGAATGGGTGCCGTCAGAATGAGAGTCTAAACAGCTGATAAAAACATCACAATAATCCACAGTTTTCCAGTCCATCAGTGAACATCTGGAGAAGACAGAAGCATTAAGATGTTTAAACTTCAAACAGTTGCTTCTAATAACACTTTCATATTTGTTATCCGGTCACAGATTAGTTTAGAGCTGTTTAAACAGTGCTTGATCTGTGCAGATTTCTCTCCTGATTCAGACCAGAACACTTTTTCACTGGAGGAGCGTTATAATGGATTATGGACTCATATTTTAGCCTAAATCAACAGTTTGAAGTTGAAAAGGTTTTAATGCTGGATTTGTTTCAGCTTTTGGCTTCACAAGATGTTAATCGATGTACTGGAGTGCTGTGGATTATTGTGATGTTTTTATCAGCTGTTTTGTTTGAATTACACAATTGTGTCATATCTAACATTCATATCTTTGTTTTCTATCCACCTTATTCCTGATGAGCCCACTGCGTTATGAATTATGGACGCCACTTTGGGAACTTCCCTTCCCTAAAGAGACTGAAATGAATCATTGTTTCCTTACAAATAAAGCAGATCCATCTGTTTGACTGAAGGAGCTGTCGATTTTCCATCATGTTTTATTTTCAGACATCATGAGGATAACATAACACTTGGTATTTTACCGTGACATGTCTGACAAGCCTTTCAGTCGCTGCATTGTTTTCCTCATGACTATATTGTAAATACAATTTATCATCTCTCAAAACTATGGAAATCACTTTGAAATAGTATCACACAATGCTGAAGTTACTGAACATTTTTGACTAAGGCAATGTATATATTACGATATTTCACCCGTCTGTTACTGCTGTGGAGAGAATCACACTTTTGAGGTTATTCAAGGTTGGTGAAAGTACCTGTAAATGTGATTTTAAATGTCTTTTTTGTTCAATGGTTGAAGGGTTAGTAGAATAATGTCTCATTGTACCCAAAAAAAGTGAGCCTTTCACTGACAGTTTACAGTTTAAAGGTCCCATGACATGGATTATTTCCTTTCTTTAAATGCTTTTTAATGTTTCCTTAGGTGTACTTATATTGTTAGTATGATTTTTACATGTAAAATGTAGAAATAAAAAGCATTTTTTATATCCTGATATTAGCCCTCTGGCTTGAATGCTCTGTTTGAAGGGGCGTGTCTGCTGTGAGACTCAGAGGAAACAACAACTGTTGTGATTGGCTGACATCTTTGCATTCGAAATGTGTATTACATGTGGACCCCTCTCAAATATATATATATATACTACAGCTGTCGAGATTAACGAATCGTGGATTTGTTGATTATATAATAATTTTTCCGATCTTTTCCCATCACATGAAAGGCTGCAGTGATGAGCATTGAGTAGACGGAGTCTGTTTATCGCGTGAATGCAGTGATCTCGTCATTATTGCAACACGTTTTCTCTCACAAAATGCTTTCACCACAACTAACAGCAAACACATGAATACAGTAAGAGCTTTGTTGTGCAGCATAACAGCGTCATTCATTGTAACGGCAGTTTGGGCAAGAGTGCAGATATACTCGCGATGTGTGACAGCTCCGGAAAAAAGGGAGCGTTCTTTGATCGCTCTCTGTAGTTAAATCACAATTTAAATAACAGATTTGTTTCATGCTACTAAGAGAAACAACGTGAAGTTGATTGTTTAGTCACTGGCTTGATTCACTGATGCATAAACAGTATTAAACGATTAAGAAAGAAAGTCTGTGTGAACTTGAATGATTAACTACACATCAGAAATCACTGATCACAGATCAGGCATTAATGAACACTGTTACTCACTGTTTGTGCCGGTGCTGTCGAATCCATATCATAAAAGTCTATTTGTAACGCCTGTGCTGACATTGCGACTGAATTATATGTAAATATTTGGGCGGGCAAAGCAGAGAAAGGGGAGGTAACATTTCTCCTTACAACGTCACAAAGAGGAGATTCCAGATCAGCCCGTTTGAGCTTCCGTTTTCTCAGAGGCAGAGAAAGATAGTATAATCTCGATTTACACCGATTACAATTTCTAGAAACTTGGGGACCATATACAGGCTAGGGGAACTCATATTAATGTTAAAAAACCTCAGAAAGTGAAATTTTCATGTCATAGGACCTTTAAGGGAAGTTACATCCATAATCTGTGCAAAGGGTCATGGTGTGTGGGAATAAGGTGGATAGTGAATATAATTGAATGTATTTTTTGCTATTATTTCTAGTTCTCTAGTCTTATATACTGTATAGAGCTCTGCTCTGAAGTACTGGAGTCTGTTTGTTAAGACTATGCTAATGGCATTTCACTATAGGACAAAGTTATACTGCATTGAGCTCTGAGTCCATCTGTCTGAGGTACGATAGAGCTTGAGGGACATTCACACAAAACAGATTCTTGTATTCCACCTGTGATATTTTTACCATTCTTGTAGATGGACATATTTGGCTGTGTTAAGTAACTTTTTTCATATCCTGTGTGAATGGCTCGTGACTCATTCTGCGCTGCACGCTGCTTGTTGTGTGACTCATGGAAAATCACGAAGGTGCTACTTCAAGCTTGAATTGGGCTGATCATATTCATGGCTCTGATGGAGAATTCCTAATTACTTTTGGTAGTAATTATTTACCAATAACTGCTAATGAATCGGAAACTATGTTGGACGCTTCTTATATGTGCTTAATTTCGTAGTTGTGCAAATATAACCAGAGTCAGTTTTCTTTCATCGTGTCGGTCTTGTAATGTCTTTGCATGTAATTGCTGCATTCAGCGAACAGATCATGTCCAGTAATGGTTGTCTGGAAAGGACCCCAGACGAGTTTACCTCTTTATTGGGTGTAACTGAATTAACTTCTTCTGTAATTGAAATGTAATGATCTGTAAAACAAAAGTTCAAACAGGCAAATTGACTGAATATATCTGCCACCTTCCAAAAATGTCCAACATTTATTTAGCTCTTATACATATGATCCGTTTAAATATATATCCAACTCTCCTCATTCAAAGGATAGGTTCACTGCAGTCATTGGTCAAAATGTGTGGAACTAGTTAAGTACAGTTGAAGATCTAGGAGGTGCTGTATTCTGATGTTTTCTTGCTGTTTCACTATGGTAAGCATGACTTCTGTGCGTTCTCAGGAGCGTCTCTATTCTCCAACATACCCGGACATCGTCTCGGCTGCTACTTCTGTAATGATGTGGTCGCCCCTGGGGACGTGAGTTTTAATCAAGTACTTTCATCGCTGAAATTAGGTTTTCCTCAGGACACGTATTATATTAGAAAATCAAATGTGCAGCTGAAACCAATCAATCATATGCTAAAGTGACCTCAATTCTAGAAATCATATCCTACGGCAAAATACGATTGAAGACAATTCATCCAACACTAAGACAATATAAAACACTTTTACAGACTGAATAATAAATATGTTGGTTTCCATGATTCAGTTGTTTCTGGAGCCGTTAGTAAACTCTTATTCTGTTCTTAGTCTACCAGAGACAGGACTCTGGACCAGCAGTGCACAGTGAGCCGTCCCGGTCTGGCCATGATCGCTGGAGCCCTGGCCGTGGAGCTGATGGTCTCTGTACTCCAGCACCCAGAGGGGTGAGTGCCTCAAAACATCACCCATCTGCTACTGTGAACCATGCTCTGCTTCCATCCATATAGTGTCCCAGAGCAGGTGACATGCATTGTAGAAAATGATGAGGAATGCGAGGCTGAGTACTGAAATGTACTGTTGGACCTGAACAGCTTGCCACTTTCCTATCCTTTTTTGTAGTACAAATAGTGTGAGCATTGTGTTCACAGGAAATTTCAACGAGAAGTGCACTCCAAATACCAAGGTGATGCACTTAATTACTCTTGAATTAACTTAGAATTATGTGTATATATATATATATATATATATATATTAGGGGTGTAACGATACGCGTATTCGTATTGAACCGTTCGGTACAAGGCTTTCGGTTCGGTAAGCGGTACGCATTATGGACCGAACGGTTCGTTGGACTAATTAATTATATTTGGAAAATAAAACAAATTGTGAAATATAATGATATGCATTCAACAAGGTAGCCCAATAACCCAAACGACGTAGCAGGCAACGCCCCTGACACCCCCGAAGAAGAAAAAAACACCAACTTATATGTTTATGTTAGGCTACTCAGTCAGGCGCTCGCTCACTCAGTAATACACGCTGAAGGCTCGTTGCAAAAGGGCCAATGCCTTTAACAGAGCAGAAATAGAAGATCCTCCAATAACCAACAGGTCTGGTGTTTGGGTGCACTTTGGATTCCCTGTAAGCTATAATGGTGATGGCAAGAGAGTGGTGGATAAAAAAAACAACGATATGTCGCATCTAGGGTTACACCAGCGGGAATACAAAAAAACAAAAAAATAAACACCAGCGGGAATACTTGAAACATGTCAACTCATTTACGCCGACATCACCTTAGTGCGTCAGTATCTGGGAAAAGACGGAAAAAAGGAGAAATATACACGCATGAAAACTATCCCAGCTGCATTTAGACAGACATTTCCAACGGATTCAAACAGGGCAAAAGACATCACCACAGCGATTGGTAGGCTACATTTACGTTATAGCCGCGGATATGAGACCTTACTATTTACCATTGATTCTATCATCACCATTATAGCTTACAGGGAATCCAAAGTGCACCCAAACACCAGAGCTGTTGGTTATTGGAGGATCTTCTTTTCTTGGTCTGTTAAACGCATTAGCCATTTTCCAACGAGCCTTCAGCGCGTACTGATTGAGCGAGCACCTAGGTTTTAAGAACACGCTTAATGTAATTGAGCCCCGTTACAATATTCCTTCACGAGCCCATTTCAGACAGACCGTAATTCCTGCTTTGTTCCAAAAAACATGAGCCCTATAGAGAACCAATTGAGTAAAAACACACTCAATATAAAGAGTTATAGAGTTCCATATAAAAAGTTACATCTTTGTACATTTTAGTACATCTTTGTATTTGTTCATAACTAATATAACATTTTCATTTTTTTTTATAAGGAGCTGTTTTTGTTTTATACAGTATGCTGCTAAGAAAACACCATAGAAGATGGGTAAAGAATAGCTCCATCATTGTTCAATGTAAAAAAAAAAAAAAACATACTTTGTTAGTTTTAATAAATAAAACATTTTTTAAAAATCAAGGAAATTTATCTGCCAACTTTTTCTTTTTGCTGTATCTAAAACGTACTGAACCGTACCGAACCGTACCGAACCGAACCGTGACACCAGTGTATTGTATCGAACCGAACCGTGAATTTTGTGAACCGTTACACCCCTAATATATATATATATATATATATATATATATATATATATATATATATATATATATATATATATAAAACAAAGTGTGCAATGGTGGACCCTTCCTTGTGTAGCAGAAGGGAAATTAACCCTCATCAAGTGCCAAATGTGAGTAAAAATCTGCTTCGGCGAGTATATAAAACTGTCTTGCTAGTTAAACTTTTTTTAATGAGCTCTTATGATGTTGCTAAAAAGAACATTATTTTGTGTATTTAGTGTAATGAAATGTGTTTATGCGGTTTAAGGCTCAACAAACACATTATTTTCCACATACTGTAAATTATTGTTTCTCCTCTATGTCTGATTTTTATAAAGCTCATCGTTCTGAAAAGCGAGGTGTGCTCTGATTGGCCGAATACCTCAAGCATGTGAAGGAAGTGTTACGCCCCTCACCATACTCTGATGCTGTGTGTCTCAGCACAACGAGACATACCAATAAAACACATTATAAACAAGGCATTTGTTGCATCCAGTAGGGACATAATTACTGATGACTTATAATATCTTTTTACACATTGCATTGCGTATTGCACCACGTAAACACAAAACCATGTCTGCATTTGTGATCGGAGAAACTACATAGGGTTGGGCGATGTCTACCAAATTGGCATTGGACGATGTCCCAAGGCGTGAAACAAATAAAGTGTACTACAGAGCCACTAAATGTTAGCCTATGTTAGCGGTAGGTTGTTGCATTACAGTACATGAAGTTCACTTACCACATACAGAGAGTAAGGAGAAATGTCAGATAAGACGATGGCGAATGATTTGCAGATCCTGAGCACCAATGACAAACATCTAATTCTATCAAATGTGTGGTAAGTACTGCCGCTCCATAGTATAGAGTCCTTGTGATGGCGAATCTCATAGTGAAAGTGAAAGTAAAATGATGGCCCGCAATTGAAAGCATTTCAGTAGCTGCTCCCTGATGCCCACTATTTATATACAATCGCTTATACTTACCCAATGATATAATTGCAAGAAAAAGTATATAATTTTTTTTTTTTATCCTCCCATCTCGTAGGCTATTTATCCCCTTTAGGGGTTTCTGTAGTACACTTCATTTCTTTTCAGCGCTACTGTACACTGCTCAAAACACTGCTCAAAACTTGAATCATCATTGGCAAATTATTTAAATATGTAAGCGTACTTACAGACTGTGAGTCAGAAGCACCAGACTGTCCTTGCAAAGTTGGAACCCACTTTATAGAAACAGCCTTTGTGTTTAGATGCCATTGTAGGCTACTTTGCCAGGTTCATCTATTCACAAACAGCTTTTAACACTCCAAAGAGAAAGTTAAACTTGACTCCTTTAAAGAATTCTAACAATGACTGAAAATGGTGTGTAAATATATAATCTGAGTGAAGCACTTGTGATGTTTTCATGTGAATCGCTCATCACTGCCATTCGCAGTAAATGCTGCTCGGTATTCAAGTGCTGTGAGTTTGAATCACTAATAACATTCATTTGAAAATGCAACCTGCGCCATACATCTTCAGAAGTTTAGACTGAGAAGATGGTCTTTAAATCTGTTGTCTACAAAAGAGATGCATTTCAAAAGATGGTTTGTTGTTTGATATGTTTTTCTTTGTTATTTAAAGAGCGTGTTAGTATAGGTGGGTCCACAACGCACGTACACGCTGCTTATTAAATACAGGGATGCACAGCAGCACACAAACATGCCAAATATTAAAAATTAAAGTTTTTGTAGGCTAATTAAATATATATATATATATATATGCCTACGCTGCGTAAAGGATAGTCATCACATGTATCAGAATTAGGCTCTATTTGCTCGCACACGAACAGCTTCGTTTCATCTCGGAGACGCGTTCTCTCCTTGTGCTTGCCAAATTCGGCCGTGTAAATAGCAAATTTGTCATGGCACGAGCGCAAGTGGCTCTTAAAGGGAATGGAAGATGAGACTCTGATTGGTTTATTGCACGTTACACAAAAAACACCCATTACTCATTAAGAGAATAGGGACAACCCGTTTAGACCATGCAGCCTGGCAGTGGCGGCTCTAGACAAATTTTACTAGGGGGGCCAAGGAGGGGCCAGTGTTTAACCAGAGGGGCACATTAAAAATGGCAACATATTTTATTTAAATGTAATGCAAATAAATACAAAAAGTAATTCTTGAAAAAATCTACACAGTAATTTTACACAATCTAAACATGTTAATAAAAACAAATTACTATTAGTACTCTTATAAAATTCAATCAGGCAATCATACATTTCACAATTTAATATTTATATATGAATGTCAAGAATTCAGAAGTGTATATATTTATAATGTTTACAAAACACTACACAGAAATAATATACAATTCAATTATGCTTATTTTAAATGTATTGTGCAGGCTAAAAATATGATACGCTTTTAATAATCAGTGCGCAAAACCATGATAATATGAAATGCTTCAAAACTGAGCTCACAAAGTGATTTTACAAGTTTACGGCTTTTAAAACGTGTGTGATCTAACAGGCACAAGCGAGTCTTTTAAAAACAGCAACAAACAAAAAATACAAATACACAAAATAAAGTCATTTTATGCAAATCCACAGCCTTTTTATCTACAGATCAAGCATTATAATGTGAGTATATAATACTGGAGAGAGTTTTACCATGTATCCTGCTGTAAATGGACGAGGTGCGCGCTATTTGAATACTGAATGGAGAATGATTGACAGCCGCAGAGGAGGGAAAACAAGGTTTCCGTAAACTTTAATGATGTAAATAGTCTTCTGTCCATAACATTAAGCTATGGAATTGCTTCAGATGGCTTTTTGAGAAATTATAATCAGACCCAAGTCACCCAAACTGATGTAAAAAAAAAACGGGAGGCGCCGAAAAGCGCGATGTTTGCATCCCTGAATACGATTAAGTTCCTAAGTGTTTGGGTGCGCTGCACTAATTTACCCGTGTAGAACGTTTTGTCACATTAGTTCCGCTTTTGGCGCTCGCGTGTAAAATCATATTACTTTTCTTTTTTTTTTCAGCACGGGAGTGGCCACAGGGGTGGCCAGGGACATGTCTACAGAGGCACGGGCCTCCCTAGGCCTCCGTGTAGAACCGCCACTGCAGCCTGGTGCACGGACCGTTTTTCCATCGTTAAAATAGCAAAAGTGGATTTAGACACGCCCTGAGTGCACCTGCGCCGTGCGCTTTACACTTTGCGTGTAGATCGTTAAAATAGGGCCCAAAGTCTTAGACAGCGTTTAACAAGAATTTTCCACAGAGGAACTCTCCTTGGTAGAAAAATACAAAAAGGAAATCCAAACAAAAGCTGTCCGTAAATGTCAGGCCAGAGAGAAATCCAAGATTCAAGAGTACACAAAAAAAGGAAAAGGTACAATCCAAAAAAACTCAACAGAAGGCAGAACATTGTATTATAATACTCACTTCTATACCAATTGAATATGCCAAAACAACTATAAATAAAACATTTGTTGCTTGATTCCTTTGAAAAGTCTAACACTGTGACACTGTGGTGCTTTCATAACTTTGATCTGCTTTATCGATTAGCAACATGTACAGCAACACTTAACAAACAGCGTGAGTTCAGGGCAGTGCTGGCCGGCTGTTTGACTCACCAATAGGAAATGTGGTAAATGGCAAAAACGGGTTTGTGTGTGTGTGTGTGTGTGTGTGTGTGTTTTATGCTCCATTCATTTTGGTGAGACTAGTGAAGCAGAAATGTCACACTCTGTCCATCTTGGCTTCATTTCTGACCCTATGTTTAAGTTACTCTGAAACGAAACAGCAGTAATAGGAATTGCATTGTAACGTCATATCTGGAGTTCAGAAAGCCTATATGTTGCTTTTTATGTATTTCCAGTTGGATGAGAGGGTATAGAAAGCTTTCATCCATGTTTTCCATTCAAGGAAGGCTTTAGAAAGCAAGGACCACTCAGTGTCCTAGATAGCGCTGACATCTTCCTGACGGTCTCTCTTCAGATGCATTAAGCTGTTACAGAGCGCTGATGGAGCCTCTGCTGGGCCTGGATGAGCTTTCAGATATACTGCACCACAGGACGGCACTCTTGTCCACAACAGTTGGGGGTTTTCATCTGTCAAACTGTTGTGGGAGAACACTTTAGATTCATAAACCACATTAAAAACAAATGCGGTGATACATGAGTTCAGACTGTGATTAAATCTTTGATGGACAATTTTTTGGTGGTTGAAATATTTTTCCCATCTTAGTTTAAAGAGTGCAGTTCATTAAGGGTAAGCCATTAGTCTGAGTTTCTGAAGAGTGTAGCACTGGGGTGAAATTCTGAGAATAGGACACTCTGGTGCTTCAGTTGCCATGGGCCAGTCGTAATGGCTTCCTGACAATATGCCTGCTTTTGGGAATATGGCATATGGAATATCGGCCATCCCAGGTTTGGTTTGCAGACCAGGTTAAACCCAAAGATCTCTGCTGGAGGAGCCTCCTTGGCAGATTCCCGTCAGTGTGGACCTGATTTTGTCCAGACGATCTTTGGGTTTGACTTATTAACAGGACACTCTTACTGGATCTCGTCTCTCATCTGAGATTGCAGAAATCATCCTGCTAGGCTCCCTTTAACTCTTTCCCAGCCATTGACAGAATTTTAGGTATTTTAGTTTTACAGTAAGAGGTGCTATTACACACCTTCCGAAAGAGTATGGAATTTCTGGATCAAAACACAGGCGAAGAAGAAGCAGGAAATAGCGATCACATACAGTATGTAAGCAGATGCATATGTAAAATATGTAAAAACTTTAGAGCAGCCCGCCATCTTACAATCTCAGTGAAAACTGGAGGAATGCTGCCAGTTAAATAGGGTTTGTCAAATAATTAAAGACATTAGCACCAGGTGCCAGATTAACACCTATAACTTGGAGAATTGGTTCAACACTGCAGCTGGAATTGCTCGCCAGTTCAGTGCTGAACAGGGTAAGGTCTGTGTCTGCACATGTAAGAGAAGTCAGACTGAAAACACACTCTGCAGTGACCAAGCCTCTCTTCAGCAGAAATAATCACAAGGCTAGACTCACCTTTGCTGAGGAGCATGTTGTGTGGAGAGAGGAGAACTGGTCCAAGGTTCACTTCAGTGATGAGAGCAGTTTAATTTATTTGGGTTCTCAAGTTCCTGATCTACACCTGATTGAAAATCTCTGGAAAATCCTTAACGACAAAGTTATGGCTAAGAAACCCACTACAGTCACTGAACTATGGAATAGACTGGAAGAAGAGTGGACCAAGATTTTAGTATTTATCGATTTAATTTGAATAATTAATGGATCATTTTGATCTCCACTGTAAATCAAGAGTGCCCCATGAAATGTGGATCTAGGAAGTGGTTTAGGACTGCAACACTTTGGATGTTTTGATGGAAGCGATTGACTCCATCTGTGTTTTGATCATCAATCTGAATCTGATCCAGATGTAGTCTTTGTCAAAATGCCATTTTCTCAGCTTTTTCTTCAAATGTTGCTTTTTTCATGAAACTTACCCACATTCAAGCATTGACAAAAAAAAAAAAAAGATTGCATGAAGCTCGAATAATTTTATTTTTATTTATTTATTTATTTTTATATAAAGCAGAGGCTCTGTTCTTTCTTTTGACATATTGCATGCTCAGATATTCATACAACAATATTCTGGGGGCCATACAAATTTTGTGTATGATGATAGATGTGGCAGTGGCTGGCAACTTTTTATTTTTTAATCTCTGGCAGGTAAAGAGTTAAGCGGCATCTATATCTATCTTCAAGTGGCATTTTTTACATTGTGGTGCAGAGAGCACAGTTTGGGTCCAGTCCTCTGCCCTGTTGGTTCAGTTTTGGCATTTCTTTGCAGGTGTAATCCAGATATATGTAGCTGCTGAGCGTGTGCCTGTTGATGATGTTTCTTTGGGAAAATATTCTCTTGTTTTACACATGGAGGGAGACATAACTTGTTTCTGATTGAGATGTATCTGTGGTTTTGGATGAATGGACTCTCCATCCCAACCACAGAGTCTGTCTCAGAGGAGTTTCTGACTTTTAAAACAGTTTTGTTATTGGCTGTATCCTTTCAAGAGGATTGGAGAATTGTAGGCCTTGTCAGTCTGGATTTTACTTAAAACCAAGGCTAAGTTATCTACCCAAGATGACTTCAGCATCATATCGCTCCCAAGGCTTACATTGACTGTTAGAGGCATTGGTGTAATCTGATTGGTTGTTTGTTTGTTGTGGTGGCTGTAGCACTGGCGGTGCTGCCACTAAACACAGGATGTTGCATTTGGTGAGAAATGCTATATCTGAGGCTTATGAGGCTCGTGGGTTGATGATTCGTGCTTGCTCTTCGAGGGGTGTTGCTTCTTCCCAAGCTTTTTCTAGAGGAGTGTTTGGGGAATTTTTGTGTGCCAATCACACACACTCATACACACACTATAACTAAGCATTTGATGTATTGAAGTGATTCTTGCCTTCTACACACAGGAAGCATTAGTAATTCACCAAAAATTCCTCTTTGACTTTTTTTTTTACTCGTTGACTGGCTTCCATTTAAATCACCGTTATGGCCTCAGGATTTGTGGGTAAATCCAGCAGCAGCTCACACACACACACACACACACACACACTTTAACTAATAAGGATGTAATGATTAACCATGAGCCAGTTGAAAATCGATTCAAACGTGTGACGATCCAAATCAGTTGAGATTCGGAACAAATCTTGATTCAGTCAGGGGTAGGAGTTTATATGAATGTGTGTCTGAGGGGAACTTACTGTCTTTAGAAGAGTTTAGATGGTATTTTTTCTTTTCATCTCTCCTCTGTATAATGCATATTAAAGTTGATAAGTGCAGCGCTGCTTTGTTTACAGCGGTAACCAGGGAAACGCTTTGAGCTCCACCTGCTGGCAGAAAGTGAATCTGCGTCTCGTTCAGCTCAACTGCTGTTTCTGTTTCATAAAGATATTTTTATCTATAGTTTCACAAAACTGAAGTCAAATCATTCTGTTTTTGCTTCAAATTTAATTTAATTTAGATTTAAAATGTATGCAGCCTCTTTGTTTGGATCGTGATTAAAATGCAGGTGTTTCCTCTCATTTTTAATAGAAAGAGCAAAGACAAAGCCTTAGTTTGTTCATTTAAAGAGATTTATTTGTGTTAATCGTTTGATTTGGGGTTTTTTTTTTTTTTGCAATTTTAATTTAATTTTGTTATGTGCATTTACCTTATATTTAAATCCAGAGCGATTTACAAATGAGGACAACAGAAGCAATCAAACCCAACAAAAGAGCAATGATATACAAGTGCTATATTAGTATATTATTATAGTGTTATATTTCAGTTTCACATGTATATGTATATATATGTAATGGAACCGTGAGTTGAGTGAATGGTTTCATCCCTAGTAAGGAAGCACAAAGCTGCTCTTTAAGGCACTGACTGAAGTCTAATTTGAGTCTGTGTGGTGTGTTTCTCTGTCAGAGGTTATGCTGTGGCCAGCAGCAGTGATGACCGGA
Organism: Carassius carassius; assembly: GCF_963082965.1. Lineage (NCBI taxonomy): Eukaryota > Metazoa > Chordata > Actinopteri > Cypriniformes > Cyprinidae > Carassius > Carassius carassius. The sequence continues at coordinate 1,698,151 of NC_081792.1, forward strand.
TGAATGAACCCCCGACCTCACTGGGTCTCGTCCCCCATCAGGTCAGTTATCAGCTCCTGTCCACTGTCTCAGATACACTTACTTGCTGTTATAAGACTGTACTTTATTATTCTGTAAATACCCTGCTGAACAGAAGAGCGTTGCAGATCATTGTGTTTTGTTCTTTGTTGGGAAATAATCATGCTCAGCATGAGATGAACTAGCATTGAAATTCATGCTGGTCTAAGCTGACTTCTAAAGATGCTTTTTGTCTCTTCAGTCATTCACTTGTCTGCCACAGTAATGTTAATGCCTTTGAATTAGCTTGATATTGATTAGGAAATATCAGTGTATGCAGTTAATTACGATTAGTTCACTGGATTAAACGCTGCAGTCGATGGACATGATGATGACCAGTAAAGGCTGTAATACAGAACACAAATACCCTGATTTACAGTCTGGACAAGTTAATGCTAGTCGATGAAAGTACAGTTAGCTTCAGACTAAGATACAGGATATCAAACATGTTTTTAAATCATCGAGTTATCATTGGTCTTCCAGCAGCAAGGCACATGTTTCTGCTTGGGTTCGGAGTGACTTCCTCTCTTACTGTTTACAAGGTCAGCAAGTGTATGATGCCTACAGATTGATCCTTCATGAAAGCGGTTGATGGCTCATACCCTAGTGCTTTGACACTTATCGTTGCACACTCGGTCGGTAATGTTCACCAGCTGAATGAGTCTCTAGAGAATGAAAAGGAAAAGAGAGAGAAGATGAACTTGTGTCTATGAACCGTTGAGGGGAGGAGAATGCTTTTAAGATGGCTCTGTTCGAGCTGCTCTTGACCCTGCACTCCAGATGACTTTCTCTTCATTGTCTGAATGGATTGATGCTGGCAGGACGATGCAAGTGAGACACCACCTTTCACAGGCATGAGGAGTATTAAAGAGTTAATTATAGCATTTCATGTTTTTCAGCAAGTTCAGCTTATGATGAACATTAGGGCTTGTGTGGAAGTGATTCTGATTCCACTTAACCGTTCCAATCCACCCTTTTTAATGAATCCTTAGAGTTTGAAACGAGTTTTTTTTCTTCTCAAAAACAGATGTTCAAAACCTGTGAACAGAACTAAATTTCAAGACAATCATTTTGTTCCTGGCATTGGATAAGAACTGTTTTAATTTAAAAATGTGTCCTGTTTTTCATATGCACTGTACAAAAAAATAAATATAAAAAAATAAAAAAGTTTTCAAATAAAACAAAGATTATTTGAGTACATTTCACAAAACAATAATAAAAAAAAGATAACACTTTCTATGAAGCTCGTATTTATAGCATTGTAAGGGTAAAGCATTATAATGAAAACATAATGCATCAAAACTTGTATAATGTTTTTTCATCTCATAAATAATCATAACAGCAATTAGAATACATTATAAAACGTAATTATTTGTGATTATAACATTTCTTAGTATGATTATGTATAACACGTAATAAACACCATGTTAAATCTGCAGAATTATAATGGATTGTAAATCTCAGATCTCAGATCTGTACAGTATCTTACTGATATTACAATAAATATAGTTAAAATCAAATGTGCCATATTACACACTCATCTGATCAGATCTCTGATCTTACGGCTGTTTGAGAAAAAATATAATTTTTATTTTGTATTATTATTGTTGTAATTATTTATAAGTGGTCTTTGTCTGCTTTAAGTAAAGTAACAAGTTAACAATAGCGAGATATGAGACGTATAATATATTATAATGATGTGAAATATAATCTATTGTAAGTTAAGTGGATGCACTGTGTTCATTGTGTTATAAATCATCTTCACACTCTTAAAAGCTATAACCACACATAAG
>NC_081792.1:1720000-1730000 GCF_963082965.1 Carassius carassius
CTGAGTTCATGGAGTTTGGACAGATGATCCCCGGTCTACTCTCGCCTGTTCTCTAACCCTCTCCGTCAGTCAAGTCATCCATGTTTAGTTCATTGAAAGCAGACGTCACTCTCCCCTTCAACCCAACAGTGCCGTCCATTCATCAGCCCCCAGCAGAAACTCAATCTCCTCTGAGAACGAGCTGCGTGAAAGGAGCCAGTGTGATTGTTGAGGGCTGTCTGTCTGAGGAGCGTCACTGAGATGCTGCCTGAGTGCTCTCAGCCCAACGGACAGTGGTGCCAGATGTCTGCCTCTCCCGCCGGGCCTCCCTTTGAGCACGGGGAACAGTGCCACGTCACCACAGTTTCACATTGTCTTATCACTGTGTTCGGATGTGCACCGGCCGACAAGCCCACTGTATCAGCAGATACGAGCTTCTCAGATATTACGGCACATCCGTATTTCACATCTGTGGATGTTGAATTGGCCTATGACAGAGGTGTCCTATCCTGCTCCTAGAGGGCCACCTCCTTCAATCTTAAACACATCTTCCTAGAAGCTTCTAGTTATCCCAGAGACCTCGATTGGCTGGTTCAGGCGTGTTTAATTGGGGCTGGCCCTCCGGGAACAGGACTGGACGCTCCTGGTCGTGTGAACTTTAGACCAATGTTTCCCAGCCGTTTCTGGAGGAAGTGCAAGACAACACATTTCCAGACTCTTCCTAATCAAACGCATCTGAATCATCTCATCAGCTCATTAGCAGAGACTCCAGCACCTAAAAACAGATGGTTCAGATAAGAGAGCGATCCAAAACATGTACTGCTGGGGTTCCTCCTGGAACAGGGTTGGCAAACACTGTTCTAGATGAAATAGCGTTGAGATTGATGGAAGTTGAATGTGTTTTAGCAGAGATGGAGCTTCCAGATCAACACCTGTTGGTCCATGTATCATTTTAATGAACTGAAACCCTGAGTCACTTTGATGTAGGGTTATGAGATATTTATCATCTACGATAATACCGTAATTGTTGTTTTAACGACATGCGGACTGAAAATGTCAAGTCATTCAATTTGCAAAATAAAGTCCAAATGCATTGACTGCGTGATGAAGCCTATCAATGCAGTAAAAATGGCCATCTAATTCAAGTTACAAAAGCAAATATTATCCCTGTATTGGTTTTTGTTTTATAAGATATGATATAGTGAAGTAATATATGCAAGAGTGACATTTTCCTGAATTTCAGCACATGTGCGTGCCGTGAATGCAAAAGTGTGATATTGATTTTTTACAACAGTTCAACAAACAAGAAGTTAATATTGTGTGTTACATTTTTATTTTCACCAATGAAAATAGCTCCAAACAAAGCTGGATCTAAATATTTGTGCATCTGAGAGCAGTGTTTGATTCCTGAATGAATCTGTTTTTCAATGAATCATTTGAGCCGATGATTCAGTACTTCATTCATAAAGACATAACTCACTTGCTTTGTTTCTAAATGAATCGGCAGTTTTGAACAAATCGTTCGTATGAATGACTCAGTGAATCACACATTTAGACGGTGACATGCTGCCACCTACTGGTGGTTTTAGTATCATATTTGTGTATTTATTTATTTCCATGATTGGCCTAAACTAACCAAGGTACCAGCACAAAAACACACTCTGCAAAATATTGTTTAATTATTGTTATAAAAAAATGTAGGTGTCATTTTTTGTCAATATTATATCACACACCCCTACTTTGATGTCACTAATATTGTGGTGCCAGTTTGAAGACTTATTTACCCTTTTTTTGTTTTTGTTTTTGACAGGTTCTCGAGAATTACGAGCGAGAAGGTTTCCAGTTCCTGGCCAAGGTCTTTAACTCCTCCCATTCCTTCCTGGAGGATCTGACCGGCTTGACTTTGCTCCATCAGGAGACTCAGGCCGCTGAGGTTAGACTCATCATCTGCTCACAGTCACATACTGACAAAGTTCATGATGAAAGAAAACCAACTCTTCTGTTTTTGGCCTGTCCCATCCGGTCCAAAAGCTGTGTGCATTCATTATTAATTGATCAGATCCACTTGCACATGTACACTTTGAAATATATTATGCACAGATGGTTGAAACAGCCTTCAAGTCCTGTGACCACTAGTCCACACAAGATTGTTCAGAGATGAGTGAATGATGAATGATGTGTTCACTATCAGCTCAGACACTAAAGCTTACAGCACATTGACGAAATATGATCATGTTTATCATTTTAAAAAGAAAAAGAGGATCTCCATTGAAGCATTGAGTTTCTGTTGACCTGACATATGGTGTACACACACAAAACTCCCATCAAACATGCACAGTCAAGCCTCAGACTGGCTTCTGACCAGGATTATTATCAATGTTGCAGCTACATCAGTCAGCAGTGTCTTTGCAAATTCAAAAAGGTTTCTGATCAAGTTTATTTACATCTATGCTTTTAGTAGACACTTTTATCTATAGCGACGATCAATAGAGGAACAAAAGTGATTCCTAACAGAGCTGACAATATATATCTAATGCTTTTATTAGACAACTGGATAAGGATGCAATATAGAGAAGAGAACCTCAAAGAACATATTAAAATGATTTAAGAATGACCCCATGTCGTTGAGCAGGAATGAACTTTCGAGCATGTGAATCAATAACATCTGTGTAGATGCATTAGTTACCGAACCTACTGTACTGCAATATTATTGCACTCATCTCATCGCCATTTAAAAAAAAACTTTTAGTCAGAGTTAAATCTCTTTTTGGCTCATTTTATCTGTGAAGGAAAACCTGCTTGATAATTCTGCACACATGAATATAAGGATCATTTATAAATGATCAAATACAAAATAAATAGTAGTTATTTAGATTGATGTGGATTGGAATTGGTAAAATGTGCTTGGAAAAAAAGATATGATCATAATATCAGCGTGCCTGATCATTTTACATACATGTATGTATTTATGTATGAAGTCTTAATATTCCCCAAATCTTGCAGAGGACCATGAAATCCTAATTTTGGTCTAAATCAGCATATATAAAACCTTAACGATTGCAACACAAACGTCACTGAGGAGACTGCTCCAACCCAAATACTACATTTGAGCAAGAAGTTGCAGAAAGAAAAGTAGCCCTAATGCAGTCAGTTCTTGCTGTTCCTGGCTCCCGTCCCAAACTTCACTTCGACTTGCTCTGGAGAGCATGTGTTCCAAAAATATCTCTGTACGTGCTGATCCAGGAACAGTTTTCCTCGGTTTGCTCCGATCTGCGTCTCTTTACCGCAGCGAGCCAGACGTTCCCAGGATCGGTCCCTCACCGGGACTCTCCAGTTTGAAACTGTGGGAAAGTCCCACATCAGCAGTCCTCGGCTCTCCAGAGCGGTTTAGAGACGCAAACGCACTCCAACCCAAAATGAGAGGAGATGTGCTCCTGCATTTGCCCACGCTTATTGTCTGAAGCCTTCAGATTCATTTCACTTGGATCTGCAGTCAGGCGCTTGTATTCCCATGTTGACGTCTTGTATTTTTAACTTGCTGCTTCAGGATTGATGTCAAACTGTGAAATGAATGGAAATGTACCACTTCTAGTTTTGTGTGGGGAAAGACACGTCTCTCATCACTTCTGGACGGTGTGATTCAGTTCTGTGCGACCAGCTTGTCTTTATTTTCTTTGACATTTTCCATGAATATGGTGCACGATGGTGTCCCGTGTGTTTTTTAAGCAGAAATAATATGTTGTTTATGTGAGAACGGCTTGATATGCTTTAAAAAATTGATCTAGCATAAAACATTTTAAACCCAAGAAATATCTGTACAACAACCACCACTGCACCCAAAGGCTCTTAGAAACATATAGAAAATCATGTAGAAATGATTGGCATCGTAATGAATAAAGAAATATTCAGTCCTTTTCTGAGGAGCGTAACTGAGTAACATTGCCACATTCAGTTTTTTTATCACTCAAAATGAACTATATTTAGACATGTATATAATTTTGGTAAAAGGGTTACAAATGCATGATATTTTGGTTTAAGCATTTCCTTACACTGACCATTTGATGGAAAAAAATCTTGTTTCAGCTCCGTTTTGCACTCTCTCCATGGTTTGTTTGTTGCTTTTAACATGCTTGATAAGAGCACAGTATGAGTGTGTGTGAAATTGCATAATAATGTGCTCTTGTGAAACTTAATGGATATAAACAACCTCATCCAATCAGCTGATGAGCTCCAGGAAAGCTTTTCTGTGCTCAGATGAAGTTACCCATGAAACCAGCCGTCCTAATAACCCTGAGACTCGCATCTGTCTACAGTTTACGTGTAGAACAAATAAATAAAAACGCCTATAAAACAAAAAAATACAAGTTTTTAAACTGCTGGTGTTCATCAGAAGCTCTAGTGGAAGCCGCTTGAATATTCACCAAGGTTCAATAAGGCTTAAAGTCTGAAGGAATGAGTTTTTAAGCATGTTTAGACCTGCTAATCAAGCCCATTTCCGCAGTAGACTTCATCTGTAACAGGATGTTCAGTGAAGGAAGACCCGTGACTTACAGAGCTGGACCTGCTCTTGACAGATGAATTGAGCTGATGTTTGTATGAGGGTTATGTGTTGAATCATCTGTAAGAGAGTCGATGTCCAGTTGATGCTCTGATCTTTCTGTGTAATATGTTTTGTGCCCTGTCAGCGTCGTGTGGTCTTCAGCTCAATCTGATTCGTCACCTGGTTTCTATGGCTCAGGTGTGCAGGTGTCTGTTCAACCAGCTGCACCAGGAAGCCCTCGTTTGATCAGAGTCTATTGCATTTATTTGCAGCACATTTATGTTGTGATTGTACAGACGTGAGATCTGGACACAGTCTGATTGACTGAAGCAGAGCAAGGTGCCTTAAGAAAACATAGCTCACTGGTTCTTCATCTGTTTCCACCGTGATGTCGACTAGAGTATTTCCCGTCAGCGAGGGCTGTCGTTCCTCCTCACGTTTGGTAAATGATCTTGTTGTCTGCGGTTAGAGGCAGTAATGTACACACAATGGAGCTCTGTGTGCTCAGACGCATTCAGATTCACTTTCCTTCATTTCTGATTCCAGCCGTCGCTGTAATAAAGATGCCATTGTGTGTTTCCAGTCCAAAGATGCAGTTCTTCTGTCCCACACAAACCTGTCAGACGTGCCTCACTCCAGCAAAAACAAAAAACAACAGGAACAGTTTTCCTCCAGCTTAAAATCAACGGCATTTTATTGACATAAGTACCTGTAATCAAGTGACATAAACTTGACTTCAAATACTAGTCAAAGTGAGCAGATGACCTGGCTGTTAGTGTGATGTGTGACAGGTATTCTGTGGGTCATCGTGATGCGCTTGTTTTCAGACTAACACGAGGATTGATGCGGTGTCAGAGCCATGGATCACTCCTGAGCAGATCTGCAGAACGCTTTGCCTCTTTTCCTGAACATAGAGAGTCATTTTTCTGTAATTAATTGCATATTAATATATTTGTATCCTCATAATTTCACACTGAAAATCCAAATGAATGTAGAAGCAACATAACAATAATACAGTGTGTGCACAATTATTATGCAAGTATGTTCAGAAATTATGTTCTGATCATATCTTTTTTTCAAGCACATTTTACCAATCCTAAAGCACATCAATCTTAATATCTACTTTTAATTTTGTCTTTCATCATAATTTATAAATGATATATAATTGTCAATGAAGCATGGAAGTGAAAACGCCTTATATTCAGGCGTGCGTAATTATTAAGCAGGCTTCCTTCAAAGATAAAATGAGCCAAAAAGAGATTTAACTCAGACTGAAGTCAACAATTGTTAGATGGCCACAAGAAGAATGCAAATCTAATACAATACTAGAAATCGCAATCGTCTGCAGTCTGGCTTCTTCACCTTAATTCTTAATTCCTTTGCAGTTAACATGTCTCTTTCTTCTCCACCTGTTTTTTTTTCTTTCTGATTCCTTATAATTTTGTGTAAATGTTGTGTAGTGTAAGCGTTAACTTCAGCAGTGTTGTGCACATTAAAATGTACATATATCATAGGCAGCGATATCAGCTGACAAGGCTTTCGGTGAATCAGTCGCACACATGCACTCTCTTCTCAGAAGTGTTTTGTTAAGTGGGTCTGCGAGTCGTTCCGATCACATCAGTGCTTCAGTGTAAAGCCAGCTGCTTTGTGTTTACACTCAATCTTAGTTAAGCGTATTTGTCTTTCATCAAGAGCCTTAAAACTCCTAAACTTCCTCACAAGCATGTACATGGCTTCTCTATTGTGGACATACTGTCTGTGGGCCAGTGTTTCTATTATTCACCTCCCGAGCTCTGCTCTTGGAACTCTTTTGACCTTAATTTGATTTTAAATAGGCCAATCCGTGGAGAAAACTCTAATTTAATCCACACTCTTGAAAATAATGGCTCCGAAGGGGGACTTTCACAGCAATGCCACAGAAGATCCATTTTGGATTCCTTCAAGAGCCTTTCTGGGAACAGCTCTTAAAAGAACCATTTGTTTTGAAGAACATTTTAATAATCTAAAGAACCTTTTGTGCAAGGAAAAGATTCCATGGATGTTAAAGGTTCTTCTTGGAAGCCTAAAAAGAGCCTTTATTTTTAAGAGTGTGATTTAAGTCCACTGTCTACTGAACAGTGCAGTTGCAAACCTGTGATAAATCAAAAGTTGAAGTCTGAAAAAATGGAAGTGTTGACGGCTGAGAAAATGAGACGTGAATCTTCTGTACTGCCATGTAATAACACACATTGGCATATTACTAACTCGCACCAGTGCCATAGCAATGGCTCACGTCATCTACAGTTGGCATAGTGGATGGGCTTTTAACATGATCGGAGCGTGTTCTTGACTTAGCTGAAACTGTGGTCCTTGGTAATTCATTAAATGCAAGTCAGCAGCTGCTGTCACTTTTTGAGTAAAAAAAGAAAAACCTGTGGCTCCTGATGATATATTGAGGTCTTATGAAGAGGAACGATCAGCCTGTGCAAGAAACTGAACATCAACTACAACATCACGCCCTGTAATCCTCAGGTGAACAGATACCTGATTCTTTTCCATGAACTGGTTCTTTCAGACGGTTTGTTTCAAATGAACTGGTTCAGTTCACTTGTTCATTTAAACTAGTTATGCGATGACATAATGTAAACGCAATCATGTTATTAAAGCACCCGATTATGATGTGAGGCGTGGATGTTTTCCATGTATAAAACATATAAAGTGAATAAACTAGTCTTCATCAGCTTTTAACGTTACCTATGAGAACCATAAAAACTTCCATTTGTCCCTTCATTCAAGTGTTGGGTTCACACATGCACACATCAGCGGCTCATCGTTGATTTGTTCATCACAGGATCAGACAGACCAGTGTTTCGGCTCAGGCGTCTGAAAGATCGGTGCTGATCGAGCCAAGAACTGTTTCAGACGATTCTGTCTGATTTGGTTAAAGAGCCGGTTCAAAAGAATGATTCATTTATGAATTGGACTTCACTCTGGACTGTTTGCCTGTGGCTCTGGATTACAGGTAATAATAGTGTAATTAATGTTCAGTTTCTTGCACAGACCGATCATTTCTCTTCATAAGACCTCAATATATCATCAGAAACCACAGGTATTCGTTTTGTGTTCCTTGATATGCTTTTTTCACAAAGTGACTCTCACGGCTGCTGACTTTCATGAATCACCAAGGATCTACTGAAGAACAAGGTCACCTACATCCCGGATTACCCGAGGATAAGTAAATCTAAGCACATTTCATTTTTGTGTGAGCTATCCCTTTAAGTGTTAATAGTTAATTCTGAAATCAGACAAATCCAGCAAGTTTTCTCCTTAATGTTATATATAAATATATCCAGAATTAAAGGTGTGGTCACACACTTTCTTGTGCAACAGACGGCCCTCTATCCATTATAGCGTAGCGCTGAATGAAGCACAGCTCACACAGAAGTCACTTCAGAAGCAAGCAGCTGTTTTCAGTCAGCTTGGCAAATTCACAACTTGAATATCTACAATCCACATTGGGAGCTTTTTTTTTTGAAGCATGTGCACTGACACTGTTGCTGTGATCCAATCACTCAGTCTTTCCCTCGTCCCTACACAGTGCACTATTTAGGGCTCCAGCTTGTGTCTACAGTAGACACAGTAGTAGTCTATGGTGTGGCAGTGTGCCTTCAGTTGACGGACGCCTTCTCTCTATTTCTGGCAAACTGCATAGCTACTCTAGTCTTTATTTTGCCTGTCCGACTGAAATGAAACGGCTCATTTATAAATATCTGTGTGAGTTATTGCTATGCATTTTTAGTCCTTGCATATTTTTGTGACTGATCATTAAATCCAAGGCAAGTTATGGTGTTTCTTCTCCAGTGTCTGTCAATGAATCAGTAAAACATTTGCATCTATTGTAACTGTTCAGCTGACTTTTTAGTAGTAATCAGTCTACACTAAACTTAATGTAGAGCCATAATGAAGTGTTTCTAGCTTTGTTCAGTCTGGTTTAGACTGAGACCTGCTCGTCCAACACATGAAGCAGAAACGTGAGAGTTTGAGCTGTTCAGCTGTAGATCTGATGTCCTCACAGTGTGAGCCGGCCATATATAACACCAGAGCTGCCATTAAAGATCGATCGCCTCCTGTAGTGAGTGATCACATTACAGACTCGCCACTCTCCGGCCGTTCTCCACTGTGAATGAATTCATTCACCCTGCTCTTCAGCAGAGACTAGCATCATGACACAAATACAACTCATAACAGAAACTATATCATAGCTAACCACTTATTACACAAAACACACAAAGGGAACAAATACACTTGATGTTCAGTTAACTCACTCTACTAAAGTTACTCACCAATTCACCACTACCCTAACCGGATGTCAAACATTTTTTTAAGGAATATTCATATTTTTATTAATATACATTGAATTAAGAAACAGCATGTATATTTATATATGTGTGTGTGTGTGTGTGTGTGTGTGTGTGTGTGTGTGTGTGTGTGTGTGTGTGTGTGTGTGTGTTGTTTTTAACTTTTTGTTCATCCGTAAATCCTGAAAGATAAAATCAATCACAGTTTCCACAGAAATATTGTGCAGCACGACTGTTATCATCATTGATAATAATCAGAAATGTTTCTTGAGCAGTAAATCAAATGATTTCTGAAGATCATGTGACACTGAAGACCGTTGATGCTTAAAATACTGCTGTGCATCACAGAAATAAAATACAGTTCACAAAATATTCACACAGAAAATAGATATTTTAAATTGAAATAATATTTCACAATATTATTATTATTATTTTTTCAAAAACATGCAAGTAATGTGTGTCCAGGCCGTGGCCATTGATCCAGCAGTGTTGTGTGACGGAGGCTGGCTGGGAGAAGCCTCTGCTGTTTTATCTCTTCTCACGGCTCCAGATGGAGCTGGACTGATCCTGGCCCTGTCCAACAGCGGCCCTGATCCCCCAACCACACATGGGAGCCAAAGATAGGATCGGCCCCACGTTTGGATTTTCCACTGTTTTTAGGCTAGTTTCAGATAAAGGTAACGGTTTTAAACCACGACTGGTTGATTATCTCCACCTATTGTGAGTTGCCATCATAAACCTCATATTATGGATTGTTGTCAGCCCACATAATGTTTCACATGAAGAATATACGCTCCCACAAATGAAAGCTGTCATTCGGCTGTGGTGTGATTTAGCCTTTAGCTGGTGCACACAGTAATTAGTGGTGTTTGTTAAGGCGAGCCTCACTATTACTGGAGCTCATCGTGTCATGGGATCAAACCAATCAACACTGAGTATTAAGCATTGTTCAACTGCAAACCTTTGCACAAAACTTGTCCAGATATTCTCCCAACTTTCTAAAAAGGAGTGACCAGAGCAAACAGTTTTACGTTGCACCAGCATGCAGTGCAGCTTAGGAACAATATGTGCTAACTATAATTAAAAAATGATCACTGCTTTACCTGTTACCGGCTTAACTTCTGCTGCAGCAGAGCAACTTTAT